>NW_007057644.1:38927-65335 GCF_000164805.1 Carlito syrichta | reverse complement strand
CTGCCCAGGCGGGTCTCGAACCCGCGGGCTCAGGCAATCCACTCACCTCAGCCTCCCAAAGGTGCAGGATTACAGGCTGAGCCACCGAGCCCGGCTCAAGTTGATTCTTTAAAAATTAACATGTGTACCCTCTGAATCCAAAATACACATTAAAAAAACAAAATAAATAAAAATTAAAATGTTTTACATGACCAAAAAAAGCACCAAGAATATTCTAGAGACAAGCAACACAGAACAGAGGATGATAGATGACATTTCTGACAACACAAAGGTCAGCAGTCAGTGCTGCAGAGGCTACTGGCTACATGTGACTTTTAAGCCCTTAAAATGTGGCTGGTTCAAACTGAAGTGTGCAGTACGTATAAAATGAATATTGACTTTCCAAGCCTTAGTACAATAAAAGGGTAAAACATCTCATTAATAATGTTCTTATACTAATTACATGTTGAAATGATAATCTGCAAATATACTGAGTTGAATAAAATGTTATAATTTCATTTGCTTCTTTTACTTTCTTTTTGTTTTGTTTTGTTTGTTTGTTTGAGTTGGAGTCTCACTCTGTCGCCCAGACTGGAGTGCAGTGGCCGCTCCCGGCCACCGCAGCCTCGACCTGCTGGGCTCCGCCGATCCTTCCGCATCAGCCTTCCGAGTAGCTGGAATTACAGGCGCGCACTACCACGCCCGGCTGATTTTTTGATTTATTGTAGAGATGAGGTCTCACCTGCCCAGACGGGTCTCGAACCCGCGGGCTCAGGCCATCCACTCACCTCAGCCTCCCAAAGGCGCGGGATTATAGGCTGAGCCACCGAGCGCGGCTTCTTTTACTTTCTTAATGTAGCTCCCAGAAAACTTAAAATTACAGATGGGGTTCACCTTGTATTTCTATTAGACAATGCTGCCCCAAATGACATAAGAGGCCCTAAAAATCAACATGAAAAAGATCAATAGAAAAATGGACAAATGATATGTGTATATATAATTTACAAATGATATGCATATATAATTTACAGTTCTTCTACAAATGGAAGAAAAATAACTAAAGAGATAACCTTACTAGCAAAAAAAAAAAAGTTAGCAAATTAAAATCGCCTGTTTGTCACCAGTCTGATGGGCAAAAAGGAAGACCCATGCACTCCAAAAAACAATGGTACAAGGGTGTGGCTGTTCTCATACACTTATAGTGGCTTAATCTGTTTCATTTTTGGAAGACAATTCGGCAGAACTTGTAATTTTCTCAACAAAAGTATGTGTACAAGAATGCAAAGACCCGCTCGATGTAACAAGGTCTTGTCGTTTGCAAACGTTGCAAATCACCCAAATGTCCAACAGCAGTGAATTACACCAACTATGGTCTGTTCGCACAATGGAATACTATGCAACCACGAAAAAGAGAAGCAGTCACGCAAATGACAGCACGAAAAGGTAGTCAATATACACCACTTAGCAAATCTGGCCCCAAAACCAGAATGCATAGGGAGAATAATCCCATTTCTGTATAAATATAGGAAAGTCTGAATACAATTACTCCTCTAGCTATTGATACACACCTGAAAGGTTGTGTAACCAGCCACTTTTTAGGTTTTCTTCTGGGCAAGAGAAATGAGGAATAACGGAGAAAAGTCCCTTTTAAACTCCATATATTTTGAACTGAAAAATATTTTATGCTGGTCACGAATAAATTCTCACATTAAAAAAGAACATGTCCTCTAATTAAAAATTAACGAGATGGTTAACTGATACTAAGATTTCACTTTTTGGAGAAATAGTCAAAAAAAGGACACTAGTCAGCTTGACTAATTTCCCTGGCATTTCTCAAGCCATTGATGAAACACAAACAGAAACAGGAATAGCTGAGGGGGAAAGTAAATAATAACCCAAGGGCTATTGAGCATCCGCTGTGGCCTCGGAGACCAGCGTTCATTTGAAGGTGTCCATCACACCGAAACGTCAGCCGACGGAGAAGCCACATGGGCAGTGGGAGAGGGACACAAACCTTGCTCCCCATCTCATCATCCAGCCTTTGCAGCTCCATCTCCCGCTGATCCTGCTGAAGCTTCAGAAAACGCCATCGCGCAGAGTCTTGTAAGGGTGTCTCTGTCATTCTCAGCTCTCTTTTCACATCAGCTAGTCTTGAGCACAAAACACATCGAGCGGAACACATGAAGCATGCCCAGTGTGGTGTAATGTCTTCACAACTGCTCCCTGCTACCCACCGTGCCACACTCTCCCAGTCTAACTGGTACCACTGGAACATAACTGTGCTTATGACACACACATGAACGAGGCCCATTCGCACAAGAAGGCCGCGTGTGAGATGACGTATGCCACATACAACTGGCTATCACTTCCACCCAAACTTCTATCAGGTCCACCACTCAGACTATTTCAGTACAATTGACACTCTGCAACTAAACGAAGAAAGCCGAAACAGGCTCCTTGCTCCCAAAGGTGACGTGTACTTATTCTTTGAGAATTCACTTTAGAAGGCAGTTTCTTTTAACCCACACTAGAAATCTTTCAAAAAGTTCTGCCCAAGAATAAGAATCAATAAATTCTTACAGAAAAATGAGCTTCCCAACGATTATGCTTAGGTCTCAATGCCTATCCCATAACTTTAATTCAAACATTTTGCCTTATTAACATGTGTTCGTTCGTTTATTTATTTATAAATTCTATGGGGAATCTCACTATGCTAGATCTCACTATGTTGCCCAGGCTATAACCTTGAACTCCTGGGCTCAAGTGACCCCCCTGAGTAGCTGGGACTACAGTTACATGCCACCACACCCAGCTAACACACTTTTGAATAAGCACTTAATACTTCTTCCTCAGCTCTCTTAAGTATTAAATGTATAATACAACAATCATTTTGTTACAGTTGTTAGGTCACACGTGTTTAAAACATAATTTTAAAAATCATAAACTACTACAGCTGATTACTCAGCACTCTATTACAAAGTATTTCAGCCCACTATACGATAATGTTTCTAAATTACGTCCTTCAAGGCAGGGGTCCCCAACCTTGGAACCAGGCCGCACGGCGGGACGGGAGGGGCGGGCCAGCAGGCCAAGTTCCAACTACATTTACAGCCACTCCCCATTGCTCACGTTACCGCCTAAGCTCTGCCTTCTGTCAGATCAGCGGGAGCATCAGATGCTCTAGGAGCGCCAACCTTACTGTGAAGTGCGCGTGCGAGGGATCTAGGGTGTGCACTCCTTATGAGAACCTGATGCCTGGTGATCTGAGGAGGAGCTGAAGTGGGGATGTCAGCGCTGGGGAGTGGCTGCAACTACAGATGAACGTGAGCAGGGAGGTTTGAATGCACAGAGAACATCACAAAAACAGCTACTGCAGAGTCCTATCAAAACCCCCCCCTTTTTTTGAGTTGGAGTCTCACTCTGTCACCCAGACTGGAGTGCAGTGCCACTCCTGGCCACCGCAGCCTCGACCTGCTGGGCTCCAGTGATCCTTCCGCCTCAGCCTTTCAAGTAGCCAGAACTACAGGCGCGCTACCACGCCCAGCTAATTTTTTTGATTTATTGTAGAGATGAGGTCTCACCAAGTTACCCAGGCGGGTCTCGACCCGTGGGCTCAGGCAATTCACTCACCTCGGCCTCCCAAAGCGCAGGATTACAGGCTGAGCCACCGAGCCCGGCCGATCAAAAGCCTTTCAGGAACTGGTGGGTGAGTTGGTATGCACCAGATGCAGCTTCAGTTGTACAGCTGCATCTGGTGGTAGGCCCTAAGTCTACCTATTATTTTATTTTTCACTTCCATCTGTGCCTCTTTTTTCAATGGCGAGTTGTAGAATTATTTCACTATGTATTACAGTGTAATAATAATAGAAATAAAGTACACAATAAACGTCACGTGATTGAATCATCCTGAACCATCCCTATCCTCTCCCTCTGGTCCATGGAAAAGCTGTCTTCCACGAAAATGGTCCCTGATGCCAAAAAGGCTGGAGACCGCTGCTTTTAGGTATTTTTGTTTGTGTGTTTTTTGAGCTGGGTCCTGCTCTGTCACCCAGGCTGGAATGCAGGAGCACAGTCATGGCTCACCACAGCCTGACTTCCTGGACTCAGATGACTTTTCTGCCTCGGTCTCCTGAGAAGCTGGGACCACTGGCATATGCCACCAAGCCCTGCTAACTTTTCCATTTTTTGTAGAGATAAGGTCTCGCTGTGTTGCCACAGCTGGTCTTGACCTCCTGTGCTCAAGCAATTCTCCTGCCTCGACTTCCCAAAGTAGTGGGATTACAGGCGTGAGCCACAGCGCCTGGCTAGAGGGTCTTTTTATTGACTTAAATAAGGGCTTAATGGAAATACGACGGCTGGGAAATTCTACACACAGCGCTGCCCCTCGAGTGAAAGCAATGACAGGAAATCACGACGCTACGAGCTGCCGTGTCCAGGCCTGGGGATGAGGGGAGACGTGCCTCTGCCTCTGCTGCGCCATTTTCCCCGCCTCCTGCAGGAGAACCTCTCGCCTCGCCTCCTCGGCTCTCCGCAGCAGCTCCTGCCTCTGGCACCAGGCTTCGTCTTCAGCCCTCTGCTGGTCCACTTCGGCCTGCAAGTCTTCAACCGTCTGCCTTAAGTAGAGAATCGTTACCACTTTGAAAATGCAAATAAGAAAGCCGAGTAACTTAGTTCCAGGAATGACCAAAACACACAATGTACAATTAAGTTTATTTCCATAGGCAAGAATTAACGACCTTTTTTTTTTTTGAGTTGAAGTCTCACTCCTTTGCCCAGGCTCAAGTGTAATGGCATGCTCACGGCCACCCCAATGTCGACCTGCTGGGTCCCGGCGATCCTTACACCTCAGCCTTCCAAGTAGCTGGAACTATAGGCATGCGCTATCATGCCCAGCTAATTTTTGGTTGTATTGTAGAGATGAGGTCTCACCAAGTTGCCCAGGCGGGTCTGGAACCCATGGGCTCAGGCAATCCACTCACCTCAGCCTCCCAAAATGCTGGGATTACAGGCTGAGCCATTGTGCCCGGCCGAATTAACTATCTTTAAAGATACTTCCAGCCTTCAAACTCTGGTTTTACACAGATACTTCATAACGTACATGTATTTTCATTAATGTTTATAACAGATTTCATTTCTATCAAAAAAACTGTTCCATAATTACCTCTCCCTTAAGTAATCCAGCTCATCATTTCTTATTCTTTCGCGTTCCTGTGTCTGATAGTCCACAATAAACTTTGGATATTGATTAAACACTGGATATTGTCCTTTCGTCAGTGCAACAAAAGCATCAAGCATGCTGCCTGGATGAATGTTAGTGGGCGTGGTCTCCATGAGACGATAAACTTCTCTAATCACAACATTTATATCCAGGTTATTCCGGTGGTGAAAGAAATACTGTAAGAAAACTTGGTGCTTAAGCCGAGATTTACCTAACAGAGCAGTTATTAGGTAGAATTAAAACAAGAATTTAAAAACATAAATGTGAATTTATCTTTAAAAATATATTTTTTCTACAAATTCATGGAGGCATTCTCTTAACCCAAGTTTTAAAAATGAAGACACATTTCCTATTTTCACAATGTAATACAATTTCACAATCACATAAAATTCTGAAATAAAACTTTACACTTTAGCTCAAAATGAAGGCTTCCATTACAATAGAAAAATAATGTTTCAACAATGAAGCAATCTCATTCTACGTGGATCTTTTTTCCCTTTGAAATCTAACATAAATAAATTATAAAATAAATTTGCCTTTGAAAATAAATTAGCTTGACTCTTTAAAATACTGAAATGTTTCCATATTATCTTGTTCGGCTAGCAGATCCAAATTCTAAAATGTAAACGACTAACTACCTGTGACCTAAAGTAAGAATAAAACTTAATTTGAGAGGAATCACCAAGTAAGTCACACATAACAAAACCCAGCTAACGCTTCCTGTTTACCAAAAAAGCATCTCCTTTTGAGAAGCACCTCTAAAGCTTTCTTCCAGTCGCTTTCCAAAAGGCTTCCAGTTACCATCTGTACCTGTAATAAACACCCAGACTGTCTCAGACAAGGTGGGTCATGGATAAGATCATGTACAGAATAAACAACCTCTCAACTGTTTTTTGTTTGTTTGTTTGAGCCAGAGTCTCACTCTGTCGCCAGGCTGGAGTGCAATGGAACGCTCATGGCCACTGCAGCCTCAAGCTGCTGGGGTCAGGCGATCCTTCCACCTCAGCCTTCCACATAGCTGGAACCACAGGTACACGTCACCACGCCCAGCTAATTTTTTTGGTTTATTGTAGAGATGAGGTCTTGCCAAGTTGCCCAGGCTGGTCTCAAACCCATGGGCTCAGGCAATCCTCTCGCTTCTGCCTCCCAAAGTGCTGGGATGACAGGCGCGAGCCACTGCATCCAGCTCAATTGTTAAAACGTCCTTTGAAAAGGCAAAAAGCACAGAACTCCAATATGACTTGATTCTTTTCAGAAGCTCTGACTGTAAGTCAACTCGCTGCTCGAACTGCCTGTCTAATTGTCTACACACTAGACAGGGGCAGGAGTGGCCCACCTGGTTAACCACTGTGTTCCTACCACCTAGCCCACTGCCTGACACACAGAAGGCATTCAATATGCAAACAGAGTTTCAACTGAAATATCTGGAATGTGCGACCCTCCCCTTAGGAATGAGATCTTTACCTCAAAATCATCCTTGAGTCTGCAGCTGAGCAGAGGCACCCTGGAGCAGGTGCTATAGGCTACAACAGTCATCAGGAGGAAGGCGGGATGGTTGGAAAAGACATTATCGAACAGCTTCAGCCACTCCTCCCGTGTCAGCACTTCTGAGAACACCGTCTCAAGGAGCGGCCAGGCATACAGCTAAAATACACAGGGAAAGCTTGGTGGATTTCTAGGGAAAAGTCAAAACAGAGCCATTGGTAATATTCTTACATATGATTTAGGCTATGAAATCATTACACTAAATACATAATTATGAAAAGAACTACCTTAATTTGGACCCTTCTTTACAGACTTTCAGGAAGGCAGTTTAACAAAGAGAAAGAATGAAAGACTGTTAAAAATACAAAATGTAAGATGCTCTTTACATACTCCAAGAAAATATTGAAGGAGATTGTACTTATGGTTGTATTTATGTCAGAACCAAGGTCAGCTTCCAAAATAAGTTATGTTACTCTAAAAACCTTACACTCCTTACCTGGGAAGTTATATCATGATCTATGAAGTGCTGTAGCAGTTCCTTGTCATGAAATGCCAAAACGTTTTCTATCATGCTAAGAATATTGATGGGAGGATTAGGAAAATATTCAAACCAGTGTTGACACCAATTGACTATGAAGGAAAAAAAAAATTGATCTTTAAATATCTTTCTATATTATCAAAGGATTTTGTCATTTTAAAATATATTCACTCTTTATGTCTTTAATATGTCCATGAATAAATAAGAGAAAACATATTGTTCTAGAACAATAGATTTTGAAATTCCATCATATTAACATAGTATCCCTAGGTTCACAGAAACTGCAGATTTCTTCAGAGTAATCAATGAAAAGACACCCATTAAAACAAACACAGCTTCCCAAAGCATTCCTGGTTAAGGGGTGTCTGGCTCCTGCTGGCTCCTGTTCTGTTTCTCTCTTGATTAACAAAATCTTTTTTTAAAAGGTCCTTTTTTTAAAAGGTCCTCAGGTTGGGCTCTGTAGTTCACGCCAGCAATTTCGGCAGTTTGAGAAACCAAAGCAGGAGGACTGCCTGAGCCCAGGGGTTTGAGAGCAGCCTGGGCAACAAGGCAAAACCCTGTCTCTACAGTAAATTAAAAAAATAAGCCAGGTGTGGTGGCGCACACTAGTAGTCCCATCTACTCAGGAGGCTCAGACGGAAAGACAGCCTGAGTCCAAGAAGTCAAGTGAGCCATGACTGTGCCACTGCACTGCAGCCTGGGTGACAGTGAAATCCTGACTCAAAAACCAAAACCAAAAACAAAAAAGGCTTCCATTTAAGTCTTTATTAAATGTAATCAATGTTAACATGCCAATCTCTTCATACCTACTAAAATTCATATGGGCTGGGCTTGGTAGCTCAGCCTGTAATCCCAGTACTTTGGGAGGCTGAGGTGAGTGGACTGCCTGAGCCTACAGGTTTGAGACCAGCCCGGGCAACTAGGCGAGACCTCCTCTCTACAATAAAAGAAAAAATAGCTGGGCATGGTAGTGTGCGCCTGTGGCTCCAGCTACTCGGAAGGCAGAGGCGGAAGAATAGTCAGAGCCCAGCAAGTCGATGCTGGGGTGGCTGTGAGCATGCCACTGCACTTCCAGCCTGGGTGACAGAGTGCAACTCCAACTCAAAAAAAAAAAAAAGGGAGAAACGCTAAAATTTATCTTAGCAAAATCCCAAGGAAAACTGATCTTGGACAATGACTGTCAACTTATTTTACAATAGTTAATTACAAGTCTGAGTTCTTGCAAGAGGATGCCATTTTAAACTAATCTGCCCTCCCATTTCCATAATATACACATTCTTACTTCACTGAGGCAAACAAGTTAGAACATGATTCTATCAAAGCTGTGTGGTGTGGTTAAACAAGGAACTTGTCAACCATATGCATCCACTGCTTTTTCTTTGTGGAAAGTCATCTATTCTAATCACTGAACTATGCAATGAAAGGCTACATTTACAAGCCTGGAAAACTTAGGGCTCAGTACACAGAAGCTTCATTTACAAAAGAGCGGGAATGTTATAATTACCACGGAAGAGTACAATGTTTAACGTATCATAAACATTACCTGCAAGTACTTCATAATCACAAAAACAGCACTTCAAAAAGGTACATATTCTTTTTCACTAAAATTAATTAGGCAATTTGAGAATAAGAGACACTATTTTTTTCTCTCTCTCTTGCTCTCTCTTCTTTTAAAATTTTTAAATGTTGAGGTACAGATATACTTAAGTTGCAGTAATAACAAAAAGGTGTTTTCTTTATTGAAGTACATAAAATGCCTTGGCAGATAACAGTATCTACTTAAAATTTTATGTTCATCTCCCATTCTCCTCACCATAAAGCTTATATTTAATTATGCATTCATTTGTATTATTTGCATGCGAAAACACCAACTACTCTATCATGTCAACATTAAGCCAAGATGTCTTTTGAAGCCAAGATGATTCTGTTAGTTTATGAAAGCAACAGAGATTCAGGATGCTTAAGGCAGAATCCTTAAAGATTATGCTGGCTGCTTTGCTTGGGCTTCTGTTTCCCTTGAACCAGGTGGGGCTGTCAAGTCTAAAAAGGCATATGCTGCATTATCTTCTCTGGCTTCAAAGAAGGCATCACAGTTCCCACAGTGCTGGCTTTCATTGAACATGTGAGGTGGCCAGGGATACCCTGTGGCTGGTCGACTATTTTCAGGTATGTTTCCTCTCATCCACTTCTGATTCTCTTCATTGGCTGCAACATCTTTTCCTTCAAATCCTATTTTGTTGGCTTCTAAGAAACCAAGCACATCTTGCTGTCTCTTCGTGATCGCTGTAGAGTCAAGGGAGGATGCAATATATGCAAGGATCACCATGCCGGGAACAGCAGCTGCGGTTGTTTTGGGCCTGGAAAAGGCTGCGCGATGGCTGGAATTCCCTGTGTCAACTTATAACTCCCAGATCGCACCAGGCAAGGCTAGTACCTGGTCCACAGTACCAGGTTACTGAAAATACCACCAGAACAGGGCTATCTAAAGATACACGCAGCAGTGTGTGCTAACTCTAAAAAAAAGACACCATGTAGTCAAAAATCTCACACAGCCTTGCACTTCCATTCTTTCCTTTAAAAGGAGCTGTGAGGAAGGGTGTGAGATGCAAGAGAAAACCAGCTAGAACCAACTCACTCATCCTCATCCTCTCCCCCGCCCTCCATTCTCGCAGTCTGCCGCTGTTTTGTGCTCCAGGCTCTACTTAAGCCCGCAGGCGACTTCCCTTCCGAGGCCTTCATCCAGCCTCGTGCCTTCTCTCTGGACAGCTGCTGGCAGCTCTGCGGCAGTGTCACTCCACCCCCTCCCAGTTTCCCTGCGACGCCACCAAGGGACAGGCCAGACGTTCTCCTCTGACTTGGAGCAGAACAGGAAAAAGGTCAAGGGAGGCCTGGTGGGCTTCTGGGCTTTCCTTTGGGAGGGAGGGAGGGGTTGACGCCTCTTTCACAGCGGGCATTTCTGCCTTTGCCCCTCTTCGACCTCTGCGTTCTCTCCAGCGGATCTGGCCTTCCGCCTCTCTGAGCATTTCTTAGGAAGCCCAGAAGGTGACTGGAGAGTCTGGGCGATGCTCCTTGGGCTCTTCTCTCAAGTTCGCACAAAGAGCACATGTGATGACAGTTCGCCTCCGGGCTTCTCAGGGCCACCCTGGACTGTGTTTAGTTCCTTTTCTGTAGGAGACACCGGTGCTTTGTTGCTGTCACCTGTGGGTGGAGCTCCAAGTCCTGCAGCAGCCGTAGGAACGGCCCGGCTTGCTCTGCTCTGTCATGTCACTCCTGACAACTGCTTATTGAGTAAGCCAACTCGAGACTCCTGATACAAATCCGCAGCTATTCATGCTGACCATCACAGAGGAAACAATCGTCTCCCAGATGTAAGTTTCAGGCATGTTTGTTCAGAAAAGAAAATCAGCTTCCTCAGTATATAATCATATTTTAGCTATACAACAAGATTTTACTAGGAAAAAAACTTAATTCTGTATGCCTATCTAAACTAGCTATACTTGGTTTCTGTATTATAGTAAAATGGTAAAACATGTAACTTGCCCTTTTAACCATTTTTAAGTGTATAATTCAGAGGCATTAATGACATCCACAGAGGCCAGGCATGGTGGCTCCGCCTGTAATCCCAACACTTTGGGAGGCAGAGGCGAGAGGACTGCCTAGCTCAGGGGTTCAAGACTAGCCTGAGCAACATGGCAAGACCTCATCTTTGCAATAAATCAAAAAGTCAGCCGAGCATGGTGGAGTGTGCCTGTGGTTCCAGCTACTTGGAAGGCTGAAGTGGAAGGATCACCTGAGACCAGCAGGTTGAGGCTGCGGTAGCCTTAAGCATGCCACTGCACTCCAGTCTGGGTGACAGAATGAGAATCCAAATAAAAAATAAAAATAAAGCCAGATGCGGTGGCTCACACCTGTCATGCCAGTATTTTGGGAGGCACAGGTGAGAGGATTGCCTGAGTCCAGGGGTTCGAGACTTCATCTCTACATAAATCAAAAAATTAGCCAAGGGCTATGGCGCACGCCTCTGGTTTCAGCTACTTGGAAGGCTGAGGTAGAAGGATCATCTGAGCCCAGCAGGTTGAGGCTGTGCTGGACTGGGGGACAGAGTGAGACTCCGACTCAAAAAAAATAAAAACATCCACAGTGTCAGCCAAAATTCCTTTAACCCCCCCAAACAGAAAACCATGCTACCGGCACGCAGCCCCTCGTCCCCTTTCCCACTTCCCCAGCCCTGCGAGTTCTGATCTACTTAGCCCTGGGTCTA
The DNA here is from genome assembly GCF_000164805.1 of Carlito syrichta. Taxonomy (NCBI): domain Eukaryota; kingdom Metazoa; phylum Chordata; class Mammalia; order Primates; family Tarsiidae; genus Carlito; species Carlito syrichta. The sequence continues at coordinate 53,854 of NW_007057644.1, read as the reverse complement.
GGAGTTTGCCCGCTTGAGATATTTCACATGAGTGGAGAGTTTCTGTCCCTTTGGGTCTGGCTCGCTTCACTAAGCCTAATGTTTCCAGGGTTCACCCATGTTGCAGCTAGCACGCATCAGAACTTCATTGCTCCCGAGGACTGAATAGTATTTCGTTGTAGTACACGCCACACCTTGTTGATCCGTCGCCAGTTAATGGACACCCAGACCGGGTCCACCTGTTGGCTGTCGGGAATGGCAGCACTGCGGACGTTCACACACAAGTACCAAGTACCCGCCTGCGCCTGCTTCCAAGTCTTTGGGTCTAGGCCCAGGAGCGAGGCGGCTGAGCTGTATGGCAGTTTGCCCCGCTGTTCGAGGACAGGCCAAACTGCTTGCCACGTCGGCAGGCCCGTGGGACATTCCCGCCAGACAAGCATGAAGCTTGCAATTCTCCCACATGCTCACCAACGCTGACTGTTATTTTTTACTGACCGCTATCCCAGTTGGTGTGCAATGGTATCTCACTGTGCTTCTGAATTGCATTTCCCTAATAACTAACAGTGCTGAACATCTGGCCATGTGCTTTTAGTCATTTGTATATCTCCTACGGGGAAATGTCTACCTGAGTCCTTTGCTCATTTTTAAATTGGATTGTTTGTCTTTTTGTTACTGTGTTTCTGTTCCTTTTAAAACACTTAATGCTACTGGCAGGGTAAACTAGTACCACCCTTTTAAATCAATTATTCATGCTTTATTACCTAATAAGAGCAATTCTGGGAATCTACTCAGAAGAAGTTATTATAAATATTTATATGCAAAAACGGTGATAACATTGTTAGTTTCAATAATATAGGCCAGGGCCAAGCGCGTGACTCACACCTGTAATCCCCATACTTTGGGAGGCTGAGGTGGGAGGATCACTTGAGGCCAGGAGTTTGAGACCAGCCTGGGCAACACAGGGAGCCCTCAACCCCATCTCTACGAAGAATAAAAAAATCAGCCGGGCATAGTGGCGTGTGCCTGTAGTCCCAGCTCCTCAGGAGACTGAGGTGGAAGGACTGCCTGAGCTCAGGAGGTCAAGGCTGCAGTGAGCCATGATTATGTCACTGTATTCCAGTCTAAGAGACAGCGTGAGACCCTGTCTCAAAAAAAAAAGTGCGAAGCAAACATAAAATTTCATGCCACCTAACCAACAGACTGAAACCTCTGGGCAGAGGGAAACCTGAAAAACTACATTCCAGGTCAGGATAGCAAAGGAAGTTGGACAAGCCTTATTATACCCACTCCTTTGGGGAGTTTTAGGCACAACTGACCGCCATCAACATTAAAACAGAGATTGTAAGACTGACCACACAGACTCTGTGGCAGCAAGATACTGAATTCCAGCCTGACTCTGGAGCAGTGTCCCATGAGAGCAGGCCCTGAAAGAGATCAGGACACTGTGCCCCGAAGCATGCCTGACATATCTGGAAGTGGCCCTGCAAAGTCGGCTGGGGTAAATGTGTACCTGTCGAGAACACCTCCCAGGACTACGCCGAGGTGCTCCAAGGCCCACGAGCCAGGGGCCACATCTGCACAATCCCCAAGGCCCGCCACTTGGAGGCCTCATGTACACGCCAGAGCCTGGCCTTCCAGCACCCTCACATCCTAGCGCATGCATTTCTTTACTGATTTCAGATTCTTTAGACACAGCCCAGGTCTTTCTACCGACGGCCAGTCGGAATCTCCGAATCTACCGGTAAGCCCCTGCCTGGCGACACCCTGCCTTTCCAGGTCCAGCCAGTGTCAACTTTACGTGCACTGGTTTACATTTAGCTGCAGTTCAAGCACCATGGTCATGTGTCCTCAGGTCCACCTGAGGTGGGCCATGTGCCTAGGTCACTCACATTTGCTTAGAATAAACCTCTGCAAACATATTTTGGCAGATTTTGGGTTTTTTCTGTCATCAATAGGTAAAATTAGAAATAATCTAAATATCCAACAATAGAAGATTAAATTAGTACATGCACATTATGGGATGTTATGGTCAATAAGAATGTTTATGAAATTTATAAAAATAAAGAATATGTGTACACCATTACATAAAAGTAGTATAATAACAAAAAAGACTGGAAAACCTAGAAAAATAGAAATCTTGCAGTTGGAAAGAGATAAACTGTGGCATAACTATATATTATGCAGGCAATAAATTATCTTTCAAGAATATTTAATGATCTGGGAAGAAATGTTCTTATAAGAAATTCATCAATATGCTATCAAAGATTATCTACGGGAAAGAGAAACACTAGTTAATTTTTCTTTTGTATATTTTTCAGATTTTTCCAGTGATCAGCCCAAAACTGTCAAAACAAGAACAATGTAATAAAACAAAAAAATGCAGAGAGAAATACACTAAAACATTTATAATATATATGCCTGAAACTTTAAAAAATTTCGACTTTTCAGAATTTTAGGTCATTGAAATTAAATGATGTCCATCTCCTTTGTATAAGAAAAACACATTAAGTGATTTAAATATATACAAATAAAATAGAATATTTCTGTTGAACTAAGCTATGATGTGGGTTCAGCCTAACAGATCTCATTTTACTAACATGACTTGCTTTTCAGGGTAAGTGACGGAGGGAGAGAGCACCCCAGCGGAGTTGGTGGGCCTGGCTCCAAACGCCTGCTTTGCCCAGAGCACATGCTCTCCGTGCCTCAGGCTTCCTATCTGTGACAGGGAACACCGACACCCACCACACGAGAGGGCTGTGAGGATGCGATGAGCTAACCATGGTGGAATGTCTGAGAATGGTGCCTGGCACACAGAAAGTGCTCAACAGATGCTAGCCACAGATGGTGAGAAGGTGGACAGTGGCCAGCACATGGGCACGCAGCGACAGGCCCCGTGTGCTGGGTGCTTCACACACTCACAGCACCCCCCTGAGGAACAACCGACTTTCAGTGTGAGAAAGGTCCGCTTCATTCTTACTAACAAAGTCCAGCATATGACAAGCGCTTCCAGAACTTAATGACTACATTTTCTTCTAAATAAAAAGGTTTACATGCAAATGCTTCAATTGTCCATTTTATGTTCTGTACCTGACTGTTTTACACTTTCTTGACTTAAAAGTAGAGAAATCTACTAACAAGTGTTGCAAAGGTACAAAGGCACCAGGAAAATGCAAACAACTCCATTCTTGGCTCCATACTTCATTAACCACTTACTTACTTATGAGAGTAGCAACAACTTCAAAGCAGATGAGCTGGTTGTTCTGGAACAATTTTACAAACGGAAATGCCAAGAGTGGAAGATACGGTGTGTCGCTGAAGATGGCCGACCAGTGGGCTAGGGCAGACAAGGTTCTGCGGATACGAAGCGGGAGAAGGGAAGAGAAAACAACAATAACACTATTGCCGTTTATCTGAGGAGAGACACAGTCACGTGATGCAGACCCAACACAAAAGGCGCATTTGGGGAAAAGCCCCCTCTAACCCCATCATCATCTACTTCGCCTCTCCAGAAGTAACCACTGTGAAATGTGTCAGAATAAAACAAAAATGGTGGTACATTACCAATACTGCTGTGTATTTGTAGCTTTCTTTTTTCTGAGTCAGGGTCTCACTCTGTCACCCAGACCGGCATACAGTGGCACAATCACGGCAGCTCACCACAGCCTCAGCCTCCTAGGCTTGGACGAACCTTCTGCCTCAGCCTCCTGAGAAGCTGCAACTGCAAGCATGTGCCACCACACCTGGCTAATATTTTTTAAAAATTTTTTTGTAGAGACAAGCTCTCAATGTTGCCTAGGCTGGTCTCAAACTCCTGGGCTCAAGTGATTCTCCTGCCTCGGCCTCCCAAAGTACTGGGATTACAGGCATAAGCCACCATGCCCAGCCATTTTTTTTGTTATATTCTTCTGCACTGTTTGAATTATTTTACAAAAAAACCTATTTTTTTGTACTTTAAGATGTGTAATTTTAAGTTACTTTTTAAAATACTGCACCACTGGCCAGGTACAGTGACTCATGCCTATAACCCCAACACGTTGGGAGGCCGAGGTGAGAGAATTACCTAAGCCCACGGGTTCAAGACCAGCCTGGGCAATTCAGTGAGACCTCATCTCCACAATAAATCAAAAAATTAGCTTGGCATGGTGGGCATTGCATTATTAACATTAACAACAATTCTGCAGTATCATTTAATAACCAGACAAGACTCAAAATTCCTCAATTGTCTAAAAATGTTCTTTTTAGCTGATCTATCAGGAGTAAAACAAGACTCAGTCATTGAATCTGGTTGTTATCTGTCTCCTTTTAGCTTAGAATAATCTCTCCTCTTTGTTAAGCTATAATTTTGAATTTGAGAAGAAACAGTTAAAAGTTTTAAAAATTAGATAAAAAATTTAAAAACAACAAAAACTGCTGTGAAACCTTAAAGCAGGATTATAATTTGAAGTACACATACACATAATTAGAACTAAAATGGTAACTTTAATTATCAATGCATTAGTAGGCCTATACTGTTATTAAGCATAACAAGTTAACATTTTGTGAAAAACCTCAAATTATATGAGTAACCTCTTGCCACTTTAGGGAGAGCTTACAGAAAATACAACTCAAGAAGGGCCCCAGGTATACTCAGTATTCAGGTTGAAAAGCAGCAAAATTATTTGATAATTTAAATTTTTAATCAAATTAATAACTTACACTATGATACTACAAATATTACCCCGCTTTTTTCCAAAAGGCAGAGCAGCATAATAATTAAATTAATTTGCTCTTAATGTGAATGTGAATGAAACTTACTTAATGCAAGAGTGTAAAAACCTGAAATATTCTGTTTTTAAGTTGTGCTACCGGTGATAAGGAAGCAGCGTCAACAAGCACCAGAGAACTCCCAAGCTGGAGAGTCTAAAGTCCCAGGACACACAAACTACAGGAAATTTAGATGACTCGAATGGTTACTTCAGTAGCTTTACTTACTGACAATCAATTCTTCATTCCCCACAAGAATGGGGTCAACAGAGGAAACTGTGTTCCATCTTTTCCTCTGAAGTCAAGAAACTTCCTGTTTCCAAAGAGTGCACGAAAACATTCATTTGTGAAGTAACATGTTTTCCTCGTTTATTTCCTTTTGGATCTGATAGACTATGCTTTCTAACCCAAACATTACCGCTTCCAACTCAGAATATATAAACCCCAAAGCAAGGCAAGGCCGTAATGGTCCACAGTGGTGTTGGACAAGTATCTGATAGGATGTCATCTTATACACAGATGGAAGGCATGTTCAATATGAAGCCAAAATAGGAAAGGTAAGTGCATTCCCAATGTCTTTCTCAGTCAGGTCTGAACAAAGTGATCTGATGTCTTCTCTAACCACAAGAGCAGTGCAGTATGCATTTATCCTTTGAGCCAGCAGCCCACAATTTATGAATCTATTCCAACACACATTTAATAAAAAAGACCACGAGCACAGCAAGTTCATGCAATATGTTTGTGACAGTAAAAGACTGGAAACAATGCAAATGGTCACTAACAGGGGACTGGCCAAACAAACTATGGGGCATCTGCACGACGTAGCTAAAGACAGAAATGAAGAGCATTTTTCTACATTGCTTGAAATGATAACAAGGATATGTTGTTAAGTTTAAAAGACAGCGTACAGAGAAGTGTGATAGTACATAGTCATTTACCTAAGGACAGAGAGCACAAATACATTTGACATACAAATGAGAGAGCATTTATTAAAAGGGTTACTTACAGGAGGAGAGGCAACAGGAGGCAGGAGCTGGTCGCTTTCAAATATACCTTATTTTGTAGATTTGATTTAGAAACATGCAAATGTTTCATGAAAGTATAAAACAACCAGCCCAGGTAACACAGCGAGATCCCGCTTTTACAAAAAAGTGAAAATTAGCTGAAAGTGATGCCTATATTCCCAGCTACTCAGGAGGCTGAGGTAGGGGGACTGCCTGAGCCTAGGAGGTTGAGGCTGCAGTGGCCATGACTGTGCGACTGCGCTCCAGCTGGGGCAACAGAGTGAAAGCCCAACTCAAAAAAAAAAGTCTAAGACAAAATAAAAATTCAATGTAAAGAAATTCCAAGCCTGAAAACAAATGAAACAAATTAACTTCCTTAGCTGCGTATTAAGTTAGTAGCATTATCATATGAAGAGGAATTATTTTGAATGACTTTAAGACAATAATTTGATGATACATGCCTACTAGGATACAACCCAAAGACAAAAAAACTACAATGCACCACATAAACAGAATTAAAAACAAGAACCACATGATCACCTCAACAGATGCAGAAAAAGCATCTGATAAAATCTAAGGTCCCTTCATGATGAAAATTCTCAACCATTTAGGCATCAAAGAAACATACCTCAAAATCATAACAGCCATCTATGGCAAATCCAGAGCCAGAACCATGCTGAATGGGCAGAAGTTGGATGCATGCCCCTAAGAACTAGAACAAGACAAGAATGTCCACTCTCAGCACTTCTATTTAACAAGGTCCTGGAAGTCCTAGTCAGAGCAACCAGGAAAGAGAAAGAAATAAAGGGTATCCAAATAGGAACAGAGGAAGTTGAATTATCCCTCTCTGCAGACGATAAGATTCTATATTTAGAAAACTCTAAAGATTACACCAGAACTCTCCTGCACCTGATAAGTGACTTAGCAAAGTCTCAGGATACAAAATCAATGTTCAAAAATCAGTAGCTTTCTGTACACCAACAACATTCAAGCTAAGAACCAAATCAAGAATACAATCCCAGCTGGGCTCAGTGGCTCAGCCTGTAATCCTGCGCCTTGAAAAGCTGAGGTGAGTGGATTGCCTGAGCCCATGGGTTCGAGACCCGCCTGGGCAACTTGGCAAGACCTCATCCCTACAATAAATTAAAAAATTAGCTGAGTGTGGTAGCGCGCGCCTGTAGTTCCAGCTACTTGGAAGGATTGCCAGAGCCCAGCAGGTTGAGGCGACAATCTGGGCGACAGAGTGAGACTCCAGCTCAAAAAAACAAAACAAACAAAAAAGAGAATACAATCCCACTTATGATAGCCAAACACATAAACAAAATCCCTGGAAACCAGAGATGAAAGATTACTATAAGAACTACAAAACACTGCTGAAAGAAATTGAAGATGACACAAACAAATGGAAAAACAGTTCATGATCATAAGTTGGAAGAATCAATATTGTAAAAATGCCCATACTGCCCAAAGCAAACTACAGATTCAAGACAACCTCTATCAAACTACCAGCATCCTTTTTCCACAAAATTAGAAAAAACAATTTTTGAATTCATACGGAAGCAAAAAAGAGCTCAAACAGCCAAGCAATTATAAGCAAAAAGAATAAAAAACATTTTGTATGAGTTTCATCAATCATGTGAGACATAAGTCACAGTTATTACTTATAGTTATATAGTTTTTTTAAGACCGCAGACACATGGAGTTTAAACACCATTATGTGTGTCAGTGAGCGTATGTGTGTGTGTATGTAAAGAAAGAAAAGAATTGGCCAAGCTCGGTGGCTCAGCCTGTAATCCCACGCTTTGGGAGGCTGAGGCGAGTGGATTGCCTGAGCCCGCGGGTTCGAGACCTGCCTGGGCAACTTGATGAGACCACATCTCTACAATAAATCAAAAAATTAGCCAGGCGCGGTAGCATGCACCTGTAGTTCCAGCTACTTGGAAGGTTGAGGCAGAAGGATCGCCGGAGGCCAGCAGGCCGAGGCTGCGGTGGCTGGGAGCGGCCACTGCACTCCAGTCCGGGCAACAGAGTGAGACTCCAACTCAAAAAAAAAAAAAAAAAAAAAAAAAGAATTATGTCAATGGTGTGTTAGGAATCAAGATCATTAGCATTAGAGAAAAAGATACAGATATAAAATCAAAGAAGCTGTGCCAAGACTTTGTAATCCTAAATTTGAATTGAAAATATCAGAAGGACTTCCAGCAAGATGGCGACGGGGCAGCCTGGTCTATGAGACCCTCGGCAAAGGAGAACGCAGAGGGTCTCTGGCTCTCTCCCCAAGGGACGCGGATCCCAACGTCGGCAGCCTGCTCTTCACACGGAGCTCGGCCGTTGCCACCACTGGGGCATCGCGGCGGTCTGGACAGACACTGCAGCCACCGGTGCCGCCGCGGCCTCCGAGGCTGCCATAGCGCATCGCACCACCCGTGCCTGAGGCGATCGATGACTTCAGTCCTTGAAGCCCCAGCAGGCAAGATCTGCTGGGATCGCTGCCACCTCTGCTGCCACCGTGCTACCCGCCGGCCACGGGTCTCCTCCCCTGTGCCCTGAGGCAGGCTCCCATCTCTGGCCTCTGCCCAGTTCCTGTCTGGCTCCACCCCCTCTGGGGCGAGCAACTGAGATCGCACCACCTGCTGGCGATTCAAGGTGACAACACCGAAACGGGACAAACAAGCTCAAAAAACAGACCAGGCCAGAGGGTGATCTGAACTGTCCTTCACAGCAGGCAAGAGACAACTGACCCTAACTGTGAACTAATTTCCCAGCTTGAGAAGACAGCTAGAAACCAGAGCTGAAAGGACACTGGACTTAAACAAAAAGTCTCAGAGTGTGCTCGATTGGTTCTGTTAGTTTAATGACTTGATTCTATTCCTACTGTTTTGTCCCCCCCGCTTTTTTCTCTTCCTTTTCTTTTTTTCTCCTCTCTGTAAGCCATATCTTTGTATAGAGGAACAGTGGTTGGTTAGCTTGTATGTTAGCATCACTGTATGTTTTAATTTTTTTGTATGGGAGCTGGTTAGTCTGTAGCCATGGTCTATTGTTTTTACCTGTTTCAGTTTAGGTCTCTCTCTCCATTTGTTGATACACTCGTCTGTTTCCCCCCTTACTCCTCTCTCTCTCCAGCCCCCGATGTCTGCTCCATTCTCTTCCCTCTGCTAACCTCATTTTATTTCATGGAGTAAACCCACAGCCCCACTGCACGGACAGATTCCAAGGCAGTGGGAAGTGGGTTTCAGATTATCCATACATCTGTCAGCGGACACCAGGACCTGCAGATAGATTTTGAATCACAGCTCCCCACCTTAAGTTAATCTCAAAACTGCAAAAAGGACCACCCCCAACCTACAGTGCAACTCCAGAATTGAACAAAGTAAGAGGGCATACATAAAGAAGAACAGGAGATTGAACAAACAGAAGTAAAAGCAATCCCTCTACCCCTGAATAACAATTAAAGAAGACAGTGACATGGAGGGAAGGAAAAAGTAGGGAAGCGGAAAAAACCGCACAAATGAAAAAAAACCAAAAGAAGAATATAGGTCTCACAAAGACCCCTGGGAGATCAGACACTGAGAAAAGACTCCGGAATACAAACAGTGAAGAGCCCCCAGAATGACTGGTCACATGCAACAAACCCAGACATCAAGACATTAATAGGGAGAATTAAAATAATTGAGGAGAGACAAGAGGAAAATAGGAAGGAGCTGATGTCAGAAATAACAGCAGTAAAAAATACTGTGATGGAAATGAATAACAGACTAATAAGCATGGAAAGCAGAATCAGCGAAGCAGAAGAATCTCAGAGCTCGAAGACCAAAACACAGAACTAACCCAAACTGTCAAAAGCATAGAAAAGAAGATCAAAAAGACAGAACAAAGCCTTCAGAGATGACTGATCACTTCAAGAGACCGAACCTAAGAGTAATAGGCCTTCCTGAGGCAGAAAGAGAAACAGAGGCCACACTGGAACAAACATTTCATGAAATCATTCAAGAAAACGTCCTCATCTCATCAATGATGAAAAAATCCAAACACAAGAGATTCAGAGAACCCCTGCAAGACAACAAATGAGAAGACTGACTCCCTGTCACATAATAATTCGCCTAAACAAAGTAGGCATAAAAGAAAAAAGTCCTAAAGGCTGCAAGAGAAGAAAGTCAGACTACCTACCAGGGAAGATCAATTAGAATAGCAGCAGATTTATCTACAGAAACCCTCCAGGCTAGGAGAGCTTAGAGCCCTATCTTTAAAGTTCTAAAAGATAAACAATTTCAACCGAGAATAACCTACCTAGCCAAGCTAAGCTTCATCAGTGAGGGAGAACTGAAATCTTTCCCAGATACCCAATCCCTAAGAACCTACGCTGCTACCAGACCACCTCTACAAGAAACACTTAAGAAAGTATTAAACACAGAAGAAAAGGAAAAAAGAACAACATTCTTCACAAGAGTACAGGCAAAAGATTAAAAACACACATGATCCAACTCTAAAACCAAAAGAAAGACAACACACAAACAGGAAGAACAAAACTCTGTAAGAACATTATGATAGGGATCAACTCTCACATTTCAATAATTAGTTTGAATGTGAACAGACTAAATGCACCACTGAAAAGACATAGAATGGCAAAATGGATAAAATATCACCGGGCAACAATCTATTACCTTCAGGAGACTCACCTCACTAGAAAGGACACTCACAGACTCAAAGTAAGAGGATGGGAAAAAAATTTTCAGGCGAATGGAACACAAAAGAAAGGAGGAGTCTCGATCTTAATCTCAGACAAAATGCCCTTTAAGCTGTCAAAAATTTAAAAAGATACAGAAGGCCACTACATAATGATAAAAGGTTCAATCCATTAACAAGAAATATCCATCCTAAACATATATGCAATGAACATAGGTGCACCAATTTTCATAAAGCAGCTCCTAGGTAAATTAAAAAAAGACATCGACTCTAATACCATCATAGCTGGGGACTTTAATACCCCACTCACAACCCTAGACAGATCATCAGGACAAAAGATCAGCAATGAGATCCGAAACCTCAATGTGACTCATGATCTAATGGACTTAATTGATACCTACAGAACCCTCCATCCAAAGACCACAGAATACACATTCTACTCATTACCACATGGAACGTACTCTAAGATTGACCACAGACTTGGCCATAGATCAAGCATAAGCAAATTTAAAAGGACTGAAATTTTACCATGTACCTTCTCGGACCACAGTGGAATAAAAAGAAATATTAACACCAACAAGTTCCCCCCAAAACCCACAAAGACGTGGACACTAAACAGCATGATGCTAAACAACTCCTGGGTCAATGATGAAATCAAAACAGAGATTAAAAGATACATGGAAACAAATGAAAATGAAGAAACATCTTACCAAAATCTCTGGGATGGCATGAAAGCTGTAGTGAAAGGGGAATTTATATCCCTAACAAACGCACATGAAGAAAATGGAAGGATCACAAAAACAGCCTAACAAGCCACCTAAGGAAGCTGTAAAAGCAAGATCACAAAAACCCTAATTTCAGCAGAAGAATCCAGATCACGAAAATAAAAGGCCAAATTCAGGACAGAGAAGACAAAAAGATAATACAAAAAAAAAATCAATGAAAAGCTGGTTCTTCGAAAGGATAAACAAGATTGATGGTCCCCTAGCTAGACTGACCAAGAAAAAGAGAGAAAAAGTCTAAATAAACACAATCAGAAACACAAAAGATGAAGTCACATCTGATCCTGAAGAAATACAAAAGATCATTAGAGACTACTATGTACACTTGTATGGAAACAAACTTGAAAACCTTTTGGAAATGGAGGACTTTTTGTCATTACACAATCTGCCTAGGTTGAAACAAGAAGAAATTGAGACCCTAAATAGACTAATAACAGTCAAGGAAATTGACTACATAATAAGAAAACTACCTACAAAAAAAGCTCTGGACCAGATGACTTTCCAGCATAATTCTACAAGACATTTAAGGAAGAGATGATACCAATCCTAATAAAGGTATTCCAGGCGATTGAGAAAGATAGAACTCTCCCTAAATCATTTGACGAAGCTAACATCACATCGATACACAAGCCAGGTAAAGATCCAACAAAGAAAGAGAAGTACAGGTCAATATCTTTGATACCCAAGCCAGGTAAAGGCCCAACAAAGAAAGGGAACTACAGGCCAATATCTTTGATGAACATAGATGCTAAAATTCTCAACAAGATCCTAGCGAACCGGATTCAACAACACATCTCAAAAATCATCCATCATGACCAAGTAGGCTTCATCCCTGGGATGCAAGGCTGGTTCAACATTTGTAAAACCATAAATGTAATTAAATACATCAACAGATGTCAAAAAGAAAACCACATGATTATATCATTAGATGCAGAAAAAGCTTTTGATAAAATCCAGCACCCCTTCTTGATAAAAACCCTCGAACATCTAGGCATACGGGGAACATACCTCAAAATAGTAAAAGTCATCTACGAGAAACCTACAGCCAGCATACTCCAAAACGGACAAAAACTGGAACCATTTCCCCTGAAAACTGGAACAAGACAAGGATGCCCACTTTCACCCCTCCTGTTCAATACAGTACTGGAAGTCCTGACTACAGCAATCAGAGAAGAGAAGGCAATCAGGGGTATCCAAATAGGAAAAGAGGAAGTCAAGGTTCTCTTTGCAGATGACATGATTGTGTGTGTACCTTGAAAACCAAGAGAATCTGTCAAAAACCTCCTTACACTGATAAAGGACTTTGGCAAAGCCTCAGGATATAAAATAAATGTGCAAAACACAATCACATTTCTTTACACCGATAATAAACAAACAGAAACCCAAATAAAAACCACTATTCCATTCACAATAGCCACAAAAAAAATGAAATACCTTGGCATCTTCCCAACCAGAAACGTGAAAGACCTTTACAATGAAAACTACAAAACACTGCTCAAAGAAATCAAAGATGACACAAAAAGTGGAAAAATACCCCATGCTAATGGATTGGAAGAATCAACATTGTGAAGATGTCCATCTTACCTAAGGCAATCTACAGATTTAATGCAATACCCATCAAATTACCAGCAATATTCTTCTGAGACCTAGAAAAAACAACACAGGAATTCATATGGAAACACAAACGACCAAGAATAGTCAGAACAACCCTCAGCAAAAAAAAAAAAACAAAAAACAAAAAAACAAAGCAGGTGGCATCACATTACCAGACTTCAAACTTTACTATAAAGCTACAATAATCAAAACAGCTTGGTATTGGTACAGGAACAGGCATATAGACCAATGGAATAGAATTGAGATTCCAGAAGCAAAACCTCAGTTTCTCAACCAACTCATCTTTGACAAAGCCTCCACCACCTACCACTGGGGAGAGGAGAACCTAGTCAGTAAATGGTGCTGGGAAAACTGGCTGACCACATGCAGAAGGTTGAAACAGGACCCCTATCTATCCCCATACACAAAAATTAACTCTACATGGATCAGAGTCCTAAATGTAAAACCTCAAACCATAAGAACCTTAGAAAATGCAGGACATACCCTTATGGAAATTGGAACTGGCATCCAATTCCTGAAGAAAACCCGAAACCCACAGGCCATAAGAGATAAGATAGACAAGTGGCACCTCATTAAACTGACAAGCTTCTGCAAAGCCAAAGAAACCATCAAGAGAGCAGGGAGACAGCCTACAGACTGGAAAAAAGTATTTGCCAATTCCAGGTCTGACAAAGGCTTAACTTCTTGGATCTACAAGGATCTCAAACGTGCTGAAAAGAAAAAAACAAATAACCCCATTAAAAATGGGCAAAAGATATGAACAGACACTTCACAAAGGAAGACATCCGAGCAGACACCTGACACATGAAGAAATGTTCAACCTCACTAATCACCAGGGAGATGCAAATCAAAACCACACTGAGATACCACCTAACTCCAGTCAGAATGGCAATTATCAATAACTCAAAAAATAACAGTTGCTGGAGAGGGTGTGGCGAAAAGGGAACACTTCTACACTGTTGGTGGGCATGCAAACTAGTGCAACCTCTGTGGAAAACAGTATGGCGATTCCTAAAAGCTCTAAATATTGACCTCCCCTATGACCCCGCAATCCCCCTACTGGGAATATACCCTGAAGAACTCAAATCACTCTTTAGGAAAGATATCTGCACACGTATTTTCATCGCAGCATTGTTCACAATAGCAAGAACCTGGAAGCAACCATGTTGCCCATCAAAAGAGGACTGGATTAAAAATATGCATTACATATACACGATGGAATACTATGCAGCCATAAAAAAGAACAAAATCATGAATTTCGCAGCAACCTGGATGGAACTAGAATCTATAATACTGAGTGACCTCTCACAGAAACAAAGATCTGAGTATCACATGTTCTCACTCATATAGTGGACTTTTTTTTTTTTGAGTTGAAGTCTCACTCCATCGCCTAGACTGGAGTGCAGTGGCTGCTCCTGGCCACTGCAGCCTCGACCTGCTGGGCTCCGGCGATCCTTCCGCCTTAGCCTTTCGAGTAGCTGGAACTACAGGTGAGCGCTACCATGCCCTGCTAATTTTTTGATTTATTGTAGAGATGAGGTCTCGCCAAGTTGCCCAGGTGGGTCTCGAACCCGCGGGCTCAGGCAATCCACTCACCTCAGCCTCCCAAAGTGCTGGGATTACAGGCTGAGCCACCAAGCCCGGCTTGTAGTGGACCTTGAATATCCAATGTAATACTATAACAAAATGACTGACAGTGGTGGGAAACTATGGGGCCGGGGAGGGGAAGGGAGATGGGATTAACAGTGGTAAATATCTGTCTGGGGATGGGGAGACACCTCTTATCCACAAGGGTGCCTGAACGAACCATATTTGCATACCTAACCCTTAACTGTACCCCACAATATCATAATAAAAAATATTGATTAAAAAAAAAAAAAGCCAGGCTCGGTGGCTCAGCCTGCAATCTCGTGCCTTTGGGAGGCTGAGATGAATGGATTGCCTGACTCCACAGGCTCAAGAGCACCCTGGGGAACTTGGCGAGACCTCATCTCTACAATAAATAAATTAAAAAAAAAAGAGCCAGGCATGGTAGTGCGCGCCTGTAGTTCGAGCTACTTGGAAGGCTGAGGTGGAAGGATCGCCGGAGCCCAGCAGGTTGAGGCTGCTGTGGCTGGGGGCG
>NW_007057644.1:27522-38785 GCF_000164805.1 Carlito syrichta | reverse complement strand
TTCTGTGAGTAGAAATTATGTAAGTTGAAGTACTGCTTTCTAATCAAGTTCATAATATCACTATTTTTAGTAGAATAACCACACATATAAAATTTAATCAACTATACATAATATGCCTTTACCTATACCATTAAGTAACAAATCATTCGTGGACTTAGTTTAATATAGAATGCAGTAGTTGTTGTCTTACTGTTCTTATCTTACTTGAAGAGCTTTCCTCTATAACAACAGGCAGAAAACAGGCAATTCTGAAAAGCATTTTTGAAGAAATGTTGAGTGGTGCTTTTGGACAGCAGTAGAAAGCATGTGATTTTTGCAACAAAAGTAATCTGGCTAGGTAGATTTCATGTGAACTTGGGTAAATCACAGAACCTTTTGGAAATAAGTTTCATTTGTCAAATGAGGATGAGGTTATATTTGCTATGAAAAATTAATTAAGTGCAAAGCATGCTCAAACTGTTGAGCCCTGGTTCTTTCTTATCCAACTAGGTTAGGTGTCTCTCTGTGCCCTTCCTCAATACCCTCTAACCACTGCCCTGCAACCTTCAATTCATTGGTCAGTGTTCTGATTATCTGGTCACATGTTCCTTGAGGGTAAGGGCTGTAAATTTTTTTTCTCCATCATATTTTCAGGACTTATCCACATTAACCTAGGCCAAATTAGACTCTCAGCAAATATCATTCAAGGTTGGCTCACTTCTCTGAATTTTTATATTGTGTATTGTACAGTATAGATTTATACATTTTCACTGTCACAGAAACTTCTGTTATTACTGCTCTAGATGTAGTAACAAAACATAGTTTTTGTTTTTTTTTTTTTTGAGTTGGAGTCTCACTGTCGCCCAGACTGGAGTGCAGTAGCTGCTCCCGGCCACCGCAGCCTCGACCTGCTGGGCTCTGCAATCCTTCCGCCTCAGCCTTCTAAGTAGCTGGAACTGCAGGCGCACGTTACCATGTCCGGCTAACTTTTTAAAAAAAATTTATTGTAGAGATGAGGTCTCGCCTGCCCAGGCAGGTCTCAAACCCGCAGGCTCAGGCAATCCACTCACCTTAGCCTCCCAAAGGTGCAGGATTACAGGCTGAGGCACTGAGCCCAGCTAAAACATAGTTTTGAACAAAGAAATAATT
Organism: Carlito syrichta; assembly: GCF_000164805.1. Lineage (NCBI taxonomy): Eukaryota > Metazoa > Chordata > Mammalia > Primates > Tarsiidae > Carlito > Carlito syrichta. The sequence goes on along the minus strand of NW_007057644.1, from coordinate 37,657 downwards.
TTTACAGTAGTATCACATGTTCTTTGGTTTAAATATGTGATAGTTATCTTCTGGGAATGCTGCACACTTATCTAAAATACAAGTAGAAGCCGGGCTCGGTGGCTCAGCCTGTAATCCCTCGCCTAGGGAGGCTGAGGTGAGTGGACTGCCTGAGTCTGCGGGTTCGGGACCCGCCTGGGCAACTTGGCGAGACCTCATCTCTACAATAAATCAAAAATTAGCCGGGTGTGGTAGCGCACGCCTGTAGTTCCAGCTACTTGGAAGGCTGAGGCAGAAGGATTGCCGGAGCCCTGCGTGTCGAGGCTGCGGTGGCCAGGAGCAGCCACTGCACTCCAGTCAGGGCGACTGAGTGAGACTCCAACTCAAAAAAAAAATCAAATAAAATACAAGTACAAAATATGCAAATCCTACCTGTTTACTATAAGAATCAATAAACCTTTATATTTTTGGTGAGTGGTAGAGGGACTTTTTAGGTTTGTAAAGGATAATATGACCGAGATCTTCTAGAACAAGTTGAACTGTAGTGCAAACCTCCTAGTAAATATGTGTTGAAGGAGTTACAACTAATTTCCTAAAAACTTTGCTTGTATATAATTTTATATCAAAGAGAGTGCTGGCCTAAAGCTTGGAGGTTTTTTCTTTTCTTCTTTTTTTTTTTTAATAACAATCTTGAGGAGGACTGTGTGGTTGCCAAAGTGAGAGGTGCAAAGATGGCGGTAACCCAGTCAGGGGAAAAAAGAAAAAAAAGAAAATATCAGTATGAACTCCTGGTTCTAGTCTCTGAAAGGCCTGTATATTAACCTATGAGTTCATAATGAATATACTTTGGGAGCTCCAAGGTAATCAAATTACTATCCTGAAAACTGTTTTTTCTTTTACGTGAGACAGCAGGATTTACTGAGGACAGAAAAGCTCCCACAGTGGGAGGGAACCCAAAGGGGTTCCCCTGAAAACTGGTTTGAAAAAAAAGCAATTTTAGAAATTAAACCAACACACCACATGAGGATAACCAAAACCGACCACAGGCTATTTTATAAACAGAAGAGGTGCCACATGCTGCTGCACATACGAACACACCTCTGTAGCACCCGGAGAAGCTTCCTGCTTTTGATGGGGTACTTCTTCTGAAGGTTGAGAAACGCCACGTGCGTCCCCTTATCCATGAGGCTACTAAACGCAGTGTGATTTTCAGGCAGCTGAAGCAGGGAGCGCCAAATGAACATTCTGAAATGAAAACGGAATTGTGAGCAAAACAGTTTTTGAGCAAAGCTGCTTTGATACAAAAAATTTAAATTTTACCTGTATTTTGTTGGATATTCACCATAGCCTTTTAGTAAGATTTGCAAACGCTTTTTGTTGAGTCCCTCTGGCAAGTCATTCTATAAAGAGAAAGATACTATCACTAAGTGACGTAGCCATTAAAACTGAAAAGAAGACAAACGGTGATGGAGTCCACAGTGGCCTCCCCACTCCGGAACACAACACACAGTAAGAGACTTTTGCATCCAGGTCGCTCCTCACTCCCTCTCCCTCCCCCGAGTGGAGTGTGCATACTCATATGGAATAAAGTTCATGACATGTCACCTTCCCTAGACCAGAGAATGGCACACGTTTTCTGTAAAGGGCCAGTTAGTATATATTTTAGGCTTTGTGGGTCAAGAGGAAGAATAGGGACTATTATGAGTTTATAGAAACATTTAAAATTTAATGATTTAAAAACGTAAAAACCGAACTTCCTGAGTTGAGGTGATCCTTCTGCTTCAACCTCCTTGGTAGCGGGCTACAGGCGCATCTCATTATGCCCAGCTAATTTTTTTATTTTCTGTAGAGGCAAGGTCTTGCTATGTTGCTCAGGCTGTTCTCAAACCCCTAGGTTCAAGTAACCCTCTTGTCTCAGCCTCCCAAAGTGCTGAGATTACAGGCATAAAGCCTTTTCTCTTAGCTACACTTTTAAAGACTCATTTTTCCTTTCTAATCTAATCGTGTACCTGCTTGAGATCCCAGAGGCTGACCTTGCAAAAGCACCATCCGGGGACCCCACAGTAGAGTCTCCACTGCTCACACTTAGGACAATGTCGGCCACCCTCCAGGTAGATGACTAGAGATAGCCATTGGGACAAGCTCAGCTCCCCGTACTCTCCCAGACAGTCCTCATGCCATTGCTTCCCCTTAAGGTCCCATTTTCAGTAAAAAATTGTGAAATGGTTTCTTCGAGGCATAAGCCTGGTCATTTCCTTATCTGCTGGCTTTTGGAATGAAGTCCCCTTGTTTGTACTGTGTTGCATGCTTGTTTATTTCAGCCTGCAAGCAACAAGTAGCATAACCTGCGATCTAGTGACATTCCCAAGTGTGCTGGGCATCCAGACATGAGCCACCATACCTGGCCTGAGCTCTGTATTTTATTTTATTTTATTTTTTTTGCGTTGGAGTCTCACTCTGTCGCCCAGACTGGAGTGCAGTGGCCGCTCCTGGCCACCACAGCCTCGGCCTGCTGGGCTCCGGCGATCCTTCTGCCTCAGCCTTCCGAGTAGCCGGAATTACAGGCATACACCACCACGCCCGGCTGATTTTTTGATTTATTGTAGAGATGAGGTCTCGCTGCCCAGGCGGATCTCGAACCCGCAGGCTCAGGCAATTCTCACCTCAGCCTCCCAAAGGCGCAGGATTACAGGCTGAGCCACCGAGCCCGGCAGAGCTCTGCATTTTAAAGAGTCATCCGTATTGCCATGTTACATTCACTGCTATGCGGCACAGTAATCCACATTGTGCATCTACCATATTTGCTAACAACCATCCCCCAAAGGGACACCCTGATTGTCTCCAAGTTATACCATGGAACTTGTTTTCTGTATTCATTATGGTCACAAATATATTTCAAAAACAAAAAACAAACAAACAAAAAAACGTAAAAACCATCCTCAGCTTGAGAGCCAAACGGGGCCCACGGCTGCTGTGGGCTGACCTCTGCAACATGATCCAGGAAGACGGCCGTCAGTACCACGACACCCACTGCCAGTGAAGCCATATGCCGGCTTCTGCATTAGGAGCATTTGGAGAGTCTCTCTCTCATCTCTCTTCCTTTTCCTTAAAATCTGGACTACTCTCGGCATGAAAGCACCAGGAACAAGCCTGGCTCACCACTTTATCCTATGAGACACCGAAAGATAAAAGCTTTTGCTGATAGGCCCTTGTATCCCTAAGCTTTAAGTTAATTTTCACCTTCATGAATAAATAAAATCTGATAGGCTTTAGGACTACAAAGCTGTTTTCACAAATTATCTTATTTGAATCTAACAACTGTATGAAACAGATGGGATGCTTTTATTTGAGAAAATGAGACAGTCAAAGAAGTTCTGCGAATTGCTCATGGTCACAGATCTGCTGAGTATGGGTCAGGACGCAAAACCAGATGTTCTGGTTTAGTCTATTACTCTTTTACCATAAGAAGAAATGTAAGAGATTGGTGGTGAGTGAAGACTCCCACAGGAGAGTCACGTACTAGTCCACAGAGGACTAGTCCACACTAGACCAGTATGATCCAGGAAGGTTGCTGTCACCACCACGATACTAGCTGCTAGTGAAGTTGTTTTTGGTTTGTTTGTTTTTGAGACGGAGTCTCACTCTGTTGCCCAGGCTGGAGTGCAGGGGCACGTTCATGGTCACCACAGCCTCAACCTGCTGGGCTCAGGCAATCCTTCTGCCTCAGCCTTCCAAGTAGCTGGAACCACAGGTGCTAATATAGCCACCACATCTGGCTTTTATTTATTATAGAGATGAAGTCTCGCCAAGTTGCCCAGGCTATTCTCGAACCCCTGGGCTCAGGCAATCCTCCCGCCTTGGCCTCCCAAAGTGCTGGGATTACAACCGTGAGTCACTGTGCCCAGTGTAAAGCTGTTTTTTAAACAAAGGATAAGAAGCCCCACTAAGCTTGGCCTGAATTGTATCTGTTCTTGTCTTGACCATAAGCAGGTCAAGTTCCCACGTGCTTTTCTGTGTCCTGATGCTATGGTCAGCTGACGAGTACATCTTGCCCCATAGAGATCTTCTGCTTTGACCCACAAGTTAAAGCGGGCTCTGGTCTCTTCAGCAGCAGGCCTTCTGCAGGTATCCAGATGCAGGGCGGTGCTGTCTGACACCCTGGCATGGTGAGCCTCTGACTCTCGGAAGTCATTCACCACCAGTCCCGCCAGTCTCCCAGAAGAGGCTCCCGTGAACTCCCAGAACAGCTGACGCCAGACAGCGTCTCAGAGACAGCGATCGCGCAGCGTGTCTCTGTGTTAAAGCCTTTGCCAAGTCGGAGCAACATCGCCCAATCTCTACACAACTAGGTTTGCGCCTGCTGTTCAGTTTTTAAAACAAAATACTACTTTGCTCAGGGTGTCATGCAGAGGCTGCAAAGCTACGAAGAAAGTCAAGGACGCAGCCACCACACAGGCAAGGCCCAGGGCTCCTCCGACAGGCCAGGGACAGAGCGCAACCGGAGAGGGGCACTGCGCAGCTCAGGACGGTGTCACGTCTCCTCTGTGCAGAGGAGAGCTGGTGTGGCCGTGTGACCTCTCCCCTCGGAAGGCCCACCTGCAAGGGTGGCCCCTGGCTGGTGTCGACAAGCTGGATGTAGGAGCATCCCCACCCCCCCAGAACCCATTAGGAATGGCTCCCTGTGGTAACTGCACAGTGTAGCTTAGGGTGAACGTCTGCTTTCCTTCAAGGGGTCTGGAATTTGAACTGTGTTAAGCAGGTGCCTCGAGAGCCAGCCTCTAGCAAACACCCCCCCCACCCCCCGCACCAGGTCTCTAAGAAATCGCCTTTGGATTACATTTCACACGTGTTGCCACAGGCACCAAGTATATCCTGTGGTTCTAGTGGGAAGAGATTGCCAGAAGCTTGCACCTGGCTCCCTCCCGACTCCACCCCAAGTGCTTGCTCCTTCTGGGAATCTTGCCTTGTGTCCTCTCACTATAATACACTGTGGCCACGAACATGACCACACGCTGAGTCCTAATGAATCAACAAACCAGAGGATGGCCGTAAAGATACCTAAGACAGGCTACATATATGATCTTCTCATTATTATTCATTAAGCTGGAATCCGTGTATGTAAATTTCACAATTTAAAAATGCTTAGGGCCAGGTGCGGTGGCTCATGTCTATAAGCCCAGCATTTTGGGAAGCTGAGGAGGGAGGACTGCCTGAGCTCAGATGTTTGAAGCTAGCCAGAGCAACAAAGTGAGACTTCATCTCCAAAAATAATAACAATTGTGGGGAGGGGGAAAAAATAATAACAATTTTTAAAAAGCCTGGTGTGGTGGTATGCTCCTATAGTCCCAGCTACTCAGGAGGCTGAGGTGGAATGATTGCCTGAGCCTTGGGGTTCAGGCTGTGATAAACTGTGATCATTGCCACTGTATTCCAGCCTGGGTGATAGAGTGAGACCCTCTTCCCAGCACACACATACACACACACACACACAATAATAACAACTCATAAATTAGGCATACTACAGCTGGGCTCGGTGGCTCAGCCTGTAATCCTGCGCTTTGGGAGGCTAAGGTGAGTGGATTGCCTGAGCCCGCGGGTTCGAGACCTGCCTGGGCAACTTGGCGAGACCTCATTTCTACAATAAATCAAAAATCAGCCGGGCGTGGTAGCACGCGCCTATAGTTCCAGCTACCTGGAAGGCTGAGATGGAAGGATCACCAGAGCCCAGCAGGTCGAGTCTGCGGTGGCCGGGAGAGGCCACTGCACTCCCGTCGGAGTGACAGAGGCAGACTCCAACTCAATAAATAAATAAATAAATAAATAAATAAATAAATAAATAAATAAATAAATGAGGCATACTAAGAGATTAACAACAACAATAGGTTCGCGACCTGCCTGGGCAGCGAGACCTCATCTCTATAATAAACCAAAAAATCAGCCGGGCGTGGTAGCGCATGCCTGTAATTCTGGCTACTCGGAAGCCTGAAGCGGGAGAATAGCCGGAGTCCAGCAGGTCGAGGCTGTAGTGGCCAGGAGCGGCCACTGCACTCCACTCTGGGCGACAGAGTGAGACTCCAACTCAAAAAAACAACAATAATAAAATAGGCAGGGCATGGTGGACCATGCCTGTAATCCTAGCACTTTGGGAGGCTGAGGTGGGAGTATCGCTTGAGCTCAGGAATTCGAGAGCAGCCTCAACAACTAGTGACACTTCATCTCTACAAAAAATAAAAAAATAAACTGGGTATGGTGGTACACGCCTATAGTCCCAGCTACTCGGGTGAAGGGATCATCTGAGATCAGGAGGTTGAGGCTGCGGTGAGCCATGATTGTGCCATTGCACTTCAGCTTGGGTGACAGAATAAGATCCTGATTCAAATAATAATAACAACAATAAAATAGAACAATTACAAAAATATGCCAGCATGACTACTCTTGAGCTTTGGAGACGTTAAGTAAAACAGGGTTACTTGAACGCCAGCACTGTGACACTGCGGCAGTTGACCTGATGACCAAGGTGCCTGTAAGTGACCAGCTGAACCAAAGGACAGCTCATTTCCCAGGTGGAACGGAGCAGGAAGCCATGACATTTCATCACACTTCTCAGAGCAGTGTGCAATTTAAAACTTATGCATTGCTTATTTCTGAAATTTTCCATTTAATATTTTTGGACCGTGGTTGACTGTGACTAACTAAAACTGCAGAAAAACAAATTGCAAATTAGGAAGAACTAATGCACAAAAATCAGCATCAAAAATACCAGGTGTTGGTGAGACTGTAGAGCAATTAGAATTCCCAAATACTGCTGGTGGGAACGTAAATTGGTTTCAATCAACCACTTGGAAAAATGGCCAGTACCTCCAAGCTGATGTGCAGTGTGTCAGGAGAGTAGTTATCCTTGAGGTGAGGGAGAGTGTCTGGAAGGCAGCAGGAGGGGGCCAGCAACATGCTATTTGAATTTGGGAGCCGGTAACATGGATGAGCTCAGTGTACGAAAAATAATTGAGGTGCATACTTTTGTGCATACACTTGTCATCAAAAAGTCTAAAACTTTCTTAAAAATAATGTCAGTAACTTCTTTGCTAATAGTTATGTTTTCTTCCTATTCGAATAGTATTAGGTGCTTTGTAGAAAATTTGAAAAATACAACAAAGTATTTAAAGAAGGAAATAAAGCTTCCCGAAGGCCCTTCCTGCAGAGGGAATTCTGCTGTTAGTATCTTGTTGGCCTCCAGGGAGGGTGATGACGAGAGGGGAGGATCAGAGGGAGGAAGGGCTGGCTTCTACTTTTCTCCCTTTATAGCCTTCTACACTAGCAGTGTCTAACGGAAGTACACCACAAGCCACAAATGTAATTCAAAATTTTCTAAGAGCTACATTAAAAAGTTAAAAAAACCAGGTAAAATTAAGTCTAAAAATATATTTAACCCAACATAATCAAAATATTATTTCAACATATAATCAATATAAAAATTATTATTTACATTCTTTTGTTCATACGAAGTTTTCCTCCTAAGCGTGTATTTCACACTAACAATTCACCTCAACTCAGACTGGCCACGCCTCATGAGCTCTCCGAGGGCCAGAGACTAAGTGTTGAACAGTACAATTCTATACTATGTAACTTCATATGAAATCACAAACATGCATTACATTTATATTAAAAAGTTTAAAAAGCATGTTGTAATTACAGTTACAACTGCATTCTTTTCCTATAATACTCCTTTAATTCCCAAGGGTGGAAAGAATGGCAATGGCTTAGAAATCACAAGACTTGCCGACCACGGAGTCATGACAAGCAAAGCGCTAATGATCAGGTATTCTCACCTCTTCACTTTCAATGTTTCCGACCAGGTTTTGCTTTAATATTCTAGTTTGCATTTTGCTTTCCCTGGATTTTGCCGGTTGCTGTACTCTTCCCGTCACCACTTTCATCTTAAGGTCACCAGAACTCGGTTTATTCTTGGGCAAATCTTCAATCACTTTCACCAAAGGAGGAGGTGGCTAAAAGGAAAAGTAAGTATATGCACATTCCAAGGGATATTTTGGAAAACAAGACAGCTAATATATTATTTTCAAAATTTGCTTTACTTTAAATAACATGCCTTAATATGCAGAATTGTTCAGGCAAAAAATTTAAGTAAAATATCCAAAAATGTTTTATTGTTGACTAATAAAGCAAATTGCCAAATTCCTTTGAAAAACATAATAAAGATATACAATTAACAGTAAAAAGTAAAATTTAAATATTCCTTGAAAGCTAGCCTTAAATCATATCATGCCAAACTGTTTTTACACTTACATGATAAAGTTAGTATGGTGATTATCTACAGCAGAGAAGGCACATACCTCTAAGGTATGGCCCTCTCATATTCTTCAGGCTCAAGGAAATTTCTTGAGTGAGAGGAAACTGCCAAATAAATGACTTTTTTCTAGAAGTATGGAACCTCTGACTCTGTCACCTGGTTAAATGTTTTCATCTGCACAGTGACAGCTATTAGTTCCAAACTGCATCAACAGCTTAAGCATTCAGACAGCACAACGAAGAATCTAAACTCTTATTTTTATGGGGATTATCAAGCAGGGGGAAAAATTCCTAACAATTCCAATTTACTTAAATTAAAATGACTCACTAGAAACAATATTCTCTTTGAAAATAAAGATCCTCCTAATTCCAATGAAATTCACAGACAAGGTAACTCAGACTTTCTGGGTTCTAGATACAATAAAAGCACAATGACAACTTATAGTTTAAGATTCAGCCGGGTTCAGTGGCTCAGCCTGTAATCCCGCACCTTTGGGGGCTGAGGTGAGTGGATTGCCTGAGCCCGCGGGTTCAAGACCCGCCTGGGCAGCGAGACCTCATCTCTACAATAAATCAAAAAATCAGTCGGGCATGGTAGCGCATGCCTGTAATTCCGGCTACTCGGAAGGCTGAGGCGGAAGGATCGCCGGAGCCCAGCAGGTCGAGGCTGCGGTGGCCGGGAACGGCCACTGCACTCCAGTCTGGGTGACAGAGTGAGACTCCAACTCAAAAAAAAAAAAAAAAAAAAGATTCAAGGCCAGGCATGGTGGCTCACCTGTAATCCCAGCACTTTGGGAGGCAGCGGTGATAGGACTGCCTGAGCCCAGGGCTTCGAGATCAGCCTGGGCAACATGGTCAGATCTCATCTCTACAATAAATAAAAAAATTAGCCAGGTATGGTGGCGTGTGCCTGTAGTCCCAACTAACTGGAAGGTTGAGGTGAAAGGATCACCAAGCCTAGCAGGCTGAGGCTGTGGTGGCCGTGAAATGTGCTACTGCACTCCAGCCTGGGCGACAGAGTGAGATTCAAAAAAAAAAATATATATATAGAGAGAGAGAGAGAAAGAGAGAGAGAGAGAGAGTTTATAATTCAATTCTTTCATTCATCTATGGGATGGAATTAGTAGTGATCTGACTTCTGAACATCACCCATCTTTGATATCCTTGGACTATTTTCTCTCTGACTTCAATTCATTCTTCTACACTTTTATTAAAATTTCTGTTCCAACGTTCTAACTTCCCTGCTTAAGTTTTATCCTCTACCAGGAAGCATAACCTCCCAGAAGCTGAAGCCTGAGATGCAACCTGATATGACATACCTTTCTGTGTTAAATCTCCAACACATAAGTTTAAGAATTCACTTACTTTATTAGCACAGTACCAGAAATTCTTTAATGACAAGAAAACAAAACTTGGAAAATGGGATACAGGTGAATCAAGATTTATAGAGTACAGAGCTGAACATCTACATAGCCTGGAACAGCCAAGGCACTGGCACTGCTGGCAATATGTCCAAAGGAAAAAGAAGTCATTCAACTTCTCAGCCAGCTTTTCTATTCATGTGATCTCAATTTGCTCAGCAAATAACAGCAGAGAGGAACTCAGTAACTCACTCTCGGTGTGACTTTTCTTAGGTCTAATAATGCCTGTCTCGATGGAGAATGTTTAGCTAGGGCTGTAAGACTGACTAGCTGAAGAGGCTGAAAATTCTGAAAACTCATTAAGAGCAGATGATATATTAATATGTTTGGGGTTTTTTTTGAGTTGGAGTTTCACTCCGTCACCCACACTGGAGTGCAGTGGCCGCTCCCGGCCACCGCAGCCTCGACCTGCTGGGCTCCGACGATCCTTC
>NW_007057644.1:23745-27412 GCF_000164805.1 Carlito syrichta | reverse complement strand
CGGGGGCAACTTGGCGAGACCTCATCTCTACAATAAATCAAAAAATCAGCCGGGCGTGGTAGCGCACGCCTATAGTTCCAGCTACTTGGAAGGCTGAGGCAGAAGGATTGCCGGAGCCCAGCAGGTTGGGCTGCAGTGGTCGGGAGTGAGACTCCAACTCAAAAAAAAAAAAAACAAGTGATAATAGACATATAGTATATATAAATGTATATAATTTTAAAGGCAGCAGAGTAATAATCCTGTGTGTTTAGAGAAAATGCACACACACACACACACACACACACACATACATACAGTTGACTGCCATCATTTGCGGTAGTTCCACAATGTCAATTAGTGAGATTGCAGTCATTGCTCCCAGGAGAAATCCAGGTTAGGTTCCTGAGAGCCTCTGGTCACAACACTTTCATCACAGATCAAAATCTAGCTTTGTTTTGTGTGCTTCTGTTTAAAGACACTTTCTTACTACATACTGTTGACTTGGACCACTGAACTCATGGCCAACAGCACTGCAACGTACCTGGCACACGCATTCCCTCCGTGAAGTGTATGCAGCCTTCCCGTGCTGAGGGTCACTAGACATCGCTTAAGTCCTATGTCTAGGGACCACTTTACACAGAAAAACACAACAAAAAGCCTCAAGAGGCACACCATGGTACTGAATAGACCACAGAAAGGATATTTGTTTACACTGTGAGAATTCAAACATGAAGGCAAAGTGTTGCTTTGTTGGGCTTCAGCTGGGAACAAGGGCATTGGGTGACTCAAAGCATCTCTGGGAACGTCTGTGAATGACTGCCAGCATTGCAAGTATTGATTCTGGAGTTACAAATTTCAGTGAGTAGGCGACTTCTCACATACACAATCCACAAATAATAAGGAGTGACTGCATATATTTACACACATAGGAAAAAGATTGGAGGTTGAGCACGGTGGCTCATGCCTGCTATCTCAGCACTTTGGGAGGACGAGGTGGGTAGACTGCTTGAGCCCAGGAGTTCGAGATCAGCCTGGGCAACATAGCGAGACCTTGTCTCAAAAAAAAAAAAAAAATCATAAAATTAGCAAAGTGTGGTGGTGTGGGCCTATAGTGCCAGCTACTCAGGAGGCTGAGGTAAAAGGATCACCTGAACCTAGAGGGTCGAGGCTGCAATGAGCCATGATGGTCGTGATCATGCCACTGCACTCCAGAGTGAGATTCCTACTCAAAAAAAAAAGAAAAGAAAAAAGATTGGGAAAGTAGCTATCAAAATCATCTGAGAATAATAAGACTTTCAGTGATTTGCTTTATCTATTTGCTTATCTGTATCACTTTACTTTTTCTGCAGTGAGACACTTACTACTTATAATGCGTTTTTAAGAAGACAAAGAAGACAAAAAGGAGGCAGCACATAAAAAAAGAACATTGTATTAAGAATCAGAACAACTAGATCTGCCGGTGACGAGCTGTGTGACCAGGCTGGACATAAAGCTCCTCTGCAAAATGAAAAGTGTGGACCAGCCAAGTCCCAAAGTCTGTGTCTGGACCGCCATGGCACAACCGCAGCCCGGGAAGGCGGCACACAGACAGTGTGATGTGTTGGCGGGGGACTCGAAAAACCATGGAGAGAAGAGGGCATGTGCTGCAGGTGGCATAAATGGTGTGGATGGCAGACATACATATGAGCACGGGGTCTACGGGGGAAGATGAGGCAAGTTGCCAGCATGGGGAAATGACTCAGACGAGCAGACATAATTGATGAGAACACTGAGAGCTAGGTGCAAGAGTCTGGACGCAATTCAGCAGGCAAAAGGAAGGAAGCTACCAGAGCACCATTATTTAAGAAACGACAACGAAAGAATTATTTCAGACGAACGTCATGCAGAAGAGGGAATCATGGGCAGGACAGGAACGGAGGACTCTGAGATTAAGCCTCTGTTTGCATTCCTGTTGCTCAAGAGTAGTTAACAAAGGCCCACAGGGAGGGCCACTCTGGAGATGGCCAAGCAGCATGTATGGAGATGCTTCAAGTTCAAGCAGGTAGGTAATTCAACATTGACCGCATAGGGACCGCACAGAGCTTCAAGGTTTCTGGCCTGCGAGATGGGAAGGAGTGAGACAGAAACGAAGCCACTAGGAGATCACGAGTGACACCTTAAAGGAGACAGAGACAACAAACACATATTCTCCAGGAAGGTAGCAATTTAAGAATGGTGTGGCTGCGTGAGGTGGCTCATGCCTGTAATCTCAGCACTTTGGGAGGCCAAGGCAAGAGGACTGCCTGAGCTCAGGAGTTTGAGACCAGCCTGGGCAACTTGGTGAGACCTCGTCTCTAAAATAAATCAAAAAAATTAGCCGGGCATGGTAGCAGGCATCTACAGTTCCAGCTACTTGGAAGGCTGAGGCGGAAGGATTGCCTGAGTCCAGAAGGTCAAGGTTGTGGTGGCTGTGTTTGTCATTGCACTCCAGCCTGGGAGACAGTGACTCCAACTCAAAAAAAAAAAAGAATGGTGAGACTCAAGGCTGGAGATGTGGCTTTGGGAGTAAGAGCAACACAATATATCCTGAAAAAACAGATGCATTACTGGGAAGTTAAAAAATGGTATCACACAGATTGTATTCTCGATACAATATCTAAATGTTTTGAAAAAACTGACAGGGAGTGCTTGATCACATACCTTGTTTATTTCTCGTGTTAAAGCCTGAACTGAATATATGTTTAAACTTCCATTTTCCATAATAGATGCAATGTATCGTCCATGTGGGCTAATTACTGATGAGCTAATTCCTTCATCAAGGCTCCCAATTTCAAACAGAAGTTTACAAGTCTGTATGTTGACAAATCTCATAATACCATCTTGACTTAGCACTCCAAGAACCTAAGAATAGAAAGAAAAATTGAGTTCCTAAAAACATGTGAAAGTCAAATGTTTGAAAGTCAAACTGCAAGTCGGGCTCGGTGGCTCAGCCTGTAATCCCGCGCCTTTGGGAGGCTGAGGTGAGTGGATTGCCCGAGCCCGCGGGTTCGAGACCCACCTGGGCAATTTGGTGAGACCTCATATCTACAATAAATCAAAAAATGAGCCGGGCATGGTAGTGTGCACCTGTAGTTCCAGCTACCTGGAAGGCTGAGGCAGAAGGATCGCCGGAGCCCAGCGTGTTGAGGCTGCGGTGGCCGGGAGCGTGCCACTGCCCTCCAGCCTGGACAACAGAGTGAGACTCCAACTCAAAAAAAAAAAAAAAAGTCAACCTGCATACATGTATATCTATATATGTACAGACAGTGTGTGTATTTATATGTATATATATTTTCTGAGAGGGCAGCTGGAGGAGAGTCTGTTCTCGGTGAGATAGTATATATTTTAAAACCATGAAGCACGGCTCCTGTTGATTTGCCCTGTTCAAGCCCAGAGAAGCCTGGTTCTAACCAGAACCAGTACGGAACCCATCATGGTAGACTCGGAAAGGCAGCCTACGGCTTCCCTCCCACAGACAGGCCCAGACCGCTGACGAGGCACACAGGGGGCAGAGGTGATTAGACAGTCCCGTGATGTGAGCGCGCCCCCACAAAGCACGGGTGGGAAGCCTAATCCTCCAGGAACGGCGTTGGCAGATGGAGTCTAAGGAGAGAGGACTGGGCCATGTGGTTCTCTTAGGAGCGGGATCAATATGGAAGGAAGGGCTCGG
>NW_007057644.1:12636-23725 GCF_000164805.1 Carlito syrichta | reverse complement strand
CCCCCGCCCCACCCATGGGACGCCTTCTGCCATGCTATGGCACCACACAAAGGCCCTCACCAGATGCCAGCCCCTTGATCTTGGACATCATGGCCTCCAGAGCCATAAGAAACACACTCCTGTTGTTTATGAATGACCCAGTCTATGGTATCCTATCACAGCAGCAGAAAGCAAACCGAGATGGTGCCTAGCTTTTACCTCCGCACAGGCTATCAGAAGCAAGGAGGGCAGAGGATCTGTCTTTCCACGGCTTACTCAGAGCGAGGACCAGCCCTGCTGTCCCCATGCAAAACCATGACTCTTCGCGACGCTCCCCACAGTCTGCCCGTTTTCAGCAAGTGCTGCCGCTGACATTTGGGGAGCGGAAGGAGAGTGTGTGAGTCGTAAGGGGGGTGGAGGGGCAGGAGGGAAGCGAGTCAGAGCCAGTGAAGTTCAGAGAAGGCCGTGACCTTCCTCCAAAGGACAATGCTCTACATTTATGTTACTAACCTGATTAGAACCAGCATCAAAACTGTCAGGAAGAAATTCTAGATGGCGGATGGCTCGGACTTTGGTAGGCATCTGGATAATTCTAAAGAGCTGTTTAGCCTCCAAGCACCACAAATGAAGATGACTGGATTTGCCGCCGGCAGCCAGGATCCGGCCATCTCTGTATGATACAAAAGTGAGGAAGTAAGGTAGGTGGGATGTTTACACAGCACTGCCCAACAGAACTTTCTGTGATGAGACAGACGTGCTACCTCCACGCTGGTCAGTGTCTCGCTAGCCATGTGTGCCTACTGAGCACATGATGTGAGTTCAGCGCTACTGAGGACACTAATTTTACATTTTATTAATTTAAATAGTTACACAGACAGCTTCAGTTTATAGGACACATTTTTCACCTACTTTGCTAAGGCACCAGCTTAATAACCATCTGAGGACTTGACTAGAGGCTTTCTGCATAACCTCAAAGTCACTAACCACTATCCAACTATAGATATTTCACATACAGAATCTGCAGTGCCTCGTTATATGAACAAACAAAAAGCCCACACTTCTTTCCTGTTCAGAGAGCTACTTTACAGAGAGCAAGCTATTTTGACTTGTAAGGCTGTTGCTCGTTCATTCAACAAGGACTCGGAAAGTGTCTACTATAAGCCAGATATTATTCCAGAAGCCAGGGACACAACAGTGAACAAGTCAGGTCACCCTGCTCTCACAGGACTTGCAGTCTGGAGGAAGGCCAACAAACAAAGGAATGTGGCCCCAGCTGGTGGCAGTTCTGTGCAGAATCGTAAGCTGAGGTGAGCAATGCTGGGAGACAGGAAGAGCTGCCACCTCAGGCCAGGAACGGCCAGTCTTGGGGTGACGTGGAGGGAGAAGTCTACGCTGGCCAGTGTTCCAGACAGCCAGTACCCAAGTGCTGAAAAAGGAGGGCAGTCTGTCCACAAGGGCAGAAAGTGGCCACACTCTGGAAGTGCACTGCTCTGCTCAAGTGTGGCTGGCGCAGAGAAGCTGAAGAAAGCAAGATGAGGAACGGAGGGAGGACTAGGTGAGGTCCCAAGGGATGCTGCGGGGAGGGGCTGGATTTTACTCCAGGTGCAGAAGGGGGATAAACAGAAAAGTGACATGATCTGACTTCATGATTTCCAAGGAGACACCGACCTTCAGGAATGAGATTGAAGACATGGAAACCAGTAAGGAGGCCAGTAGGGTAGTCTGAAAGAGACTAGGTCGCTTAGACTAGGGTAATACCTGTGGCAACAAACAAAAAAACTAATAAATTCAGTAAATAGCCCAGCAGAGTTGATGGGATTCACTGAGAATGAGGAGAGGAATTAACATCTATTTCCTAGCTCTTTCCACTGAAAAAGCCCAGAAACAGCGACCTGCCCCATCACAACGAGTAGCCTGGCATCCAGGTTAGGCCATCTTGTAATGCCATTTCCCATGAAAAAGAACCCGGACTCTTTGCAAAAGAAATGGCTCACTGCAGGCTTGGGGCAGGAAACATACAAGATAAACATGGAATATCCTCTTTCCAGTAGGCAAGAACACTACCAGTGAGAGTCAGGTATGGTAGCTCACACCTGTCATTCCAGGACTTTAGAAAGCCAACATGAGAGGATCACCAGAGCCCACGGGTTTGAGACCAGCCTGGGTAACAAGGCCAGACCTTTCTCCACAATAAATTAAAAACTACACACTTGTAGTTCCAGCTATTTGGAAGGGTGAGGCAGAAGGATCGCCTGAACCCCTGTACTCCAGCCTGGGCAACAGTGAAACTCCAACTCAAAAAAAAGAAAAGAAAAGAAAGAAAGCAAGCTATCGGAGACAAGAGGAGTCACAGCAAGAGGGCTCCAATGCCAACGTGAAGAGGGCACTCCTGAGATGAGGGAACAGGCACATCTCTGAGAATCCTAACCGCAACACATCAAAACACGTCCACGAGGCCAAATCCTTGAGCTTACAAAGATGAAAGGAAAAACCTTCACGGGCCACCTTTGAAAGGAGCCAAGAAACTGATTCATTACTCTGAAAACTGGTTAAGAAAAAAGAGAGGAAAATCAAGTGCTTGGCCTGCCTGTCCTTTACAAACTGTATGCCAAAGTAACCACTGGAGGCACCGAGGACGTCTCTTTCTACAAAAGGTTTCTAGTCAGTCAGTGAAGAAGGAAAGACAGAACAGCACCACTATGCTGCCTTCTAGCGTAATGCTGGGTCTAGGGAATGGTCAGCGACGGCTTCTAGCATCACAAGGATGTGGTCCACATGGCTCCCAATGGACAGGCACAAACTACACAGTGTCCTCTTGACCTTGAATCAGACCAAGCCTCTAACTTTAGAAGACACAGATATATCAATCCAACACCCATGAAGACAAAGAGCAAAATCCAGAATGCAGAAAACGCCACAGGAGGAATGACCTCCAATTTATAGATTTTTAAAAATCACAGGAAAAAAGGAACACTGGGATACACCAACAAAATACAGCGTGTGAACCAAGTTCTACTCCTGATTTGAACAGTGTCTGGCTAAATGACAGTAGCAAGAGACTCTTGTTAATGCTGAAAAGACTGGCAACACTATGGCCATGTTATGCCCCAAGACACACACGGAAAAGCTCACGGGCGAAATGACATGCTTGGCCTTGCTTCAGCACATGCAGTGGAGAAGCAGCTGGGCTACAGGTGACTCAGGTGTGGCCGCAAGCTGGTGCCTGTTGTAGCTGATGAGAACACCTAGGGCTCATGAATGCTGCTGCTTTTCTGTATATTTGAAATTTTGCACAATAAAGTTAACAACAGGTCTGCAGACCATATTGATATTGAAGGAAACCTCTTCTCATATGACAAGATCCCGAATAAAAACTAAATGAAAATTTGTAATTTTTTTGCCAGAAATTAAATGTCTTAAATATTCTCAGTGCCTTAAAATGCACATACCTGGTCACAGCAAATACTCTGTAGGATATACTAGAGCTTTCAGGGGGAGCTGGCAATTGATATTTGCAGAACAGTGTATCACATTCCCAGGCAAAGATAGAGCTGTCCTTAAAACAGCTGAGGATGGTATTACTCAATGGTAGGAAGAAAACCTAGAGAGGAACATAAGTTAGTTTTCAAATGAGGTTCAGAGAGCCCGCCTCAAATTTAAAATTATGAGAATAGTCAATTTTTAAAATTCAAACGATCTTTTCTTAAAGTAGAGAAAAATACACATAATTCATGACAAGTGGTAATACTAATATGTAATAAAGTAGGACAAAGCAGAAAGAAATTCGCCATTTAAATAATTTAAATATCTCTTCAAATAAAAAATAGGTACTATAATGACTAAGCAAATCACAAAATTCTAAATAACAATTTTAGAAAGTTCACTTTATGTTAAGAGTTCAATGAAAATGAGATATCATCCTGCATACCAAACTTACTTTAAAAAGAATGTGCACACATGCACACACAAATCACGTACATACGCACGCTAACAGAACCCTAACAGATATCTTCACATACCCTCCACCAATACCAACACTGAGTCAGATACCAGCTACTAACAAATGCTGGCGAGTGGCTAGGCAAGGGCGCCACCGGGCGCTGCTGCTGGGAGGAGAAGTCGGGCCCCAGGCAGAACGTCTCAGCAGCCTTAAAACACACATCTCTGCCAAACTAGTCAGTTTGCCCTTGAAAGTCCCTTGGGCGTGTCTGGCAAACTGTTTTAAGAGAAATGTATGTCAAGCATTCTTTACAAGAGAAAAATGTCAGAAACGCATATACAGAGAGCCCTATCTTGTCAGACTCCGTTTATTTAATGGACCACGGAGTGAGAATGATGGCCAAGGTGAAAATGCTATCGTTTTATTCTTCTAATTTCCATTTTTCTATTTCATAATCACTAAACAATGCTTCCTTTTGATAACGTAAAACTCTAACTGAAATGGACCAACATTTTCTCATAAAAGCTTCAACAGCCTCAAACAGAATTTTGCGCCCCACACACACATATATAACGTCCTGTAGAACATACTCGCTAGTTCCAATAATCTATAATAAAAAATGCCAACTCAACTACATCACACACTGGCAGATCAGACAAGGGCTGGGTCCAGCGCCTCACTTCTGTCCTTGGCTCACTTTGCCAAAGTCAATCTTTGGTATCCCTTTTATACTCCCAGCAGAGTCACTGTATTAGGAAGATTTATAATATGAAAGCCTTGTAGACAGAATCTGCAACGAATTCATTATAGTCTGAAATGAATGCATTAAAACACTGCTTCAAACCCGATGTCAAAAAGTGACTTAAGAAAATTCTTATTATAATTAGCAGTCATTTTCTGGAAAAGTAACAAAGTTTATTTCTACTGGGAGAAGCAAAAGCTTAAAAGTTAATGAGTATCAACTGCTATTTTAGGGGAATAGCTGTGATAGATTATTGCCTGCATGATTATTCATTACTAGATCTGTGATTTTAATTGCCAGGTTTTAATCATTATAAAATTGTTCCTAATGAACCATGCCATTATTATTTAGATAGTGCCATCTCTTGACAAACAAAAACCTTAGGAAAGACTTCAAAAACTTTAACAAAATGCACTTCTTAGGGGTTAGGTTCACAAATGGGGCAGTAGTTTTTTCATGTAGAATATGAAAATCCTAAGCTTTCCAATTCAATTTTAGGAGGTATATGACCTCTTTTCAGGTATAGAGTTCAGGATAGTAATATTAGCAAGTTAAAGTCAAATGCATAATTTAGCATCAATTTAGTGAGTATACACTGTAGATAGAGACTGAACTGACTTCAGTAACACACTCTTTATTAAATCTTTTCCCGTATCCAGAAGAAAGCCCCTTCTGATTCTTAATGAACCACAAAAATCACAAATCTCAGGATTTATTCCAAAATCCCTAACTAAAGAGCTAAATATAGCCGGGCTGGGTGGCTCAGCCTGTAATCCCGCGCCTTTGGGAGGCTGAGGTGAGTGGATTGCCTGAGCCCGCGGGTTCAAGACCCGCCTGGGCAACTTGGCGAGACCTCATCTCTACAATAAATCAAAAATTAGCCGGGCACGGTAGCGTGCGCCTGTAGTTCCGGCTACCTGGAAGGCTGAGGCGGAAGGATCGCCGGAGCCCAGCAGGTCGAGGCTGTGGTGGCCAGGAGCGGCCACTGCACTCCAGTGTGGGCGACAGAGTGAGACTCCAACTCAAAAAAAAAAAAAAAAAAAAAAAAAAGAGCTAAATATCCTACCTCCAAGCATCAACAAAAGAATCAAAACTTACTGAATTGAAGAGGTGTAACCGGCTTACCTGAGAAGCAGTATGGTATAATAAAATGCCTTTGAATAAAGACAGGCTTGGATTTGAGCTGCAACTCTTTTCTAAACTACGTGACACTGAACAAGTTACTTAATGTTTCTGAACTTCAGTCTCCCCCTTATAAAACGGGGACAATAGTATCTGCCTTTCAGGATTATTCAAGCTTAAACATAATTATATAATGCTAGGTTAGAAGGTACTCAACAATTAGTATCTATAACTATTCATTACCATTATTACTGCATAAAAAATTCCATGGAAATAACTTAGAGAGGTAGGCTCTTTAAAAAATATTTTGAAATCAAAGACCAATAGTTCCTTATCGGAAACCTTGAGATCAGATGAGTTTCAGAACTCAGAATTATTTCCAGTTCTAGAAAAGTAATATTACACATATTCTACAACACTATGCTTACATCCCATACTTAAATATATTAAAATTCCAGCCTCATGCCAATTTAGTTCAGATTTTGCTGCCAAATAAATTGAGGTCAGATCACATTTTATGAATTATTTAAACACACTTGGATTTCTGAATAGTTAGCAAGAGATTGTGCACCTATATAATTAAAAAGAAAAATTAGGCTGGGCTTGGTGGCTCAGCCTGTAATCCCAGCACTTTGGGAGGCCGAGGCAAGCAACCTGGGAGGCAAGCAAGTTTGAGACCAGTCTGGACAACTTGGCCAGACCTCGTCTCTTCAATAAATAAAAAATTAGCCTGGCATGGTAGCACGCCTGTAGTGCCAGCTACTTGGAAGGCTAAGGTGGAAGGATTGCTGGAGCCCAACAGGTTAACGCTGGAGTAGCCATGAGTGTACCACGGCCCTCCAGCCTGGGCGACAGAGTGAGACTTCAAATCAAAAGAAAAAAGAAAAACTAGAGTTTTTTTACAGTTTTTTAAGCATACATACAGTTGCACTGACACGATCCTATAATAACAATAAGAGAAACAGCAGCAGCCGCGCCTTCACCGAGCCCTCACCGTACAGCCAGCGCTGCCTCGTGCTTTGCACATTTGACCACATTCAGTGCTGGAACCAACCCAGAGGCAGGGCTACAGGCTGAGTAGCTCTGATCCGAAATGCCTGGGACTAGAAATGTTTTGGAATTTTTTAGACTTTGGAATATTTGCTTTATTTTTACTAGTTCGAGTATCCCTAATCCAAAAATCTGAAATCTAAAATGCTCCGATGAGTATCTTCTTTCAGCATGATATTTGAGCACCACATCGGCATTCAAAATGTTTCAAATGTTGTAACATTTGGGATTTTCAAATTAGGGTTGTGCGACCTGTATGCACCGTATTACAGCTTTATTTTCCATATAAGGTAAACAGCTTGTCAAAAATGCTAACAGGAATCTACTCAAGCCTTTAGACTAGTGTATAAGAGATGCAGGGAAGGCCAGGCATGGTGGTTCATGCCTATAATCCCAGCACTTTGGGAGGTGAAGTCAAGAGGACTGCCTGAGCCCAGGTGTTCAAGACCAGCCTATGCAACTTGGCAAGACCGTATTTCTACAATAAATAAATTTTTAAAATTAGCCAGGCATGGTGGTACACACCTGTAGTTCCAGTTACTTGGAAGGTTGAGGCAGAAGGATTGCCTGAACCCAGCAGGTCGAGACTATAGTAGGTGTGATTGTGCCACTGCACTCCAGCCTGGGCAACAGAGTGAGATTTCGACTCAAAAAAAAAAAAAAAAAAAAAAGAAATGCAAAGGACAGAAATATAAGTTAA
Organism: Carlito syrichta; assembly: GCF_000164805.1. Lineage (NCBI taxonomy): Eukaryota > Metazoa > Chordata > Mammalia > Primates > Tarsiidae > Carlito > Carlito syrichta. The sequence continues at coordinate 16,192 of NW_007057644.1, read as the reverse complement.
ACAATAATAATGAAACAGCAAGACAAATCCAGAATGTGGGGCGTTTTCCAAGACAACTGGACTCCCCCTAAAATTTGATGTCGCTTAAAAAAAAAAAAAGCATAAGCCAGGTACGGTGGCTCTTGCCTATAATCCCAGCTCTTTGGGAGGTCAAGATGAGAGGACTGCCTGAGCCTGCGGGTTCAAGATCAGTTTAAAAGTTTGGGCAACTTGGCGAGACCTCATCTCTACAATAAGTAAAAATGTTAGTCGGGCATGGTGGTGTGTACCTGTCGTTACAGCTATGGGGAAGGATGAGGGGGACGGATCCCCTGAGCCCAGCAGGTTTAGGCTGTGGTGGCTGTGGGCGTGCCACTGCACTCCAGCCAGGGTGACACTCCAACTCACAAAACAAAACAAAACAAACAAAAAAAGCAGGCAACTCCCTAGGGTTCCCTCCTGCTGTGAGCTTTTCTGTCCTTTTAACAAATCCTGCTTTCAAAAAAAAGGTGAGAGATTATTTTAGATTTAAAAAGCCATCATAACACGAGCTCCACAGCAAAAGACCCAAAGTAAGTTACTGAAGGATCTCATTGTGTCATCTAAATAAATAGGTAAAAGTTCTACTTAAAATACAGAATCAGAATCTAGGATAAACATAGAGGCTTAGTAAGAATTTGAGGCCGGGCTCAGTGGTTCAGCCTGTAATCCTAGCACTTGGGAGGCTGAGGTAAGTGAATTGCCTGAGCCCATGGGTTCGGGACCAGCCTGGGCAACATGGTGAGACCTCGTCTCTACAATAAATAAAAAATGTGCTGGGCATGGTAGCACGCGCCTGTAGTTTCGGCTATTTGGAAGGCTGAGGTGGAAGGATCGCTGGAGCCTAGTGGGTCGATGCTGGGGTGGCTGTGATTGTGCCACTGCACGCCAGCCTGGGTGACGGAGTGAGACTCCAACTCAAAAAAAAAAAAAAAGACTTTGCAAAGAATTAATGTTTTATTTTAATACAAGGTGACAGCTATTTCCTGTTGTCAAATGTGAGAGCAGGGAGTGGCAAGCATCCGGCCTACCTCAAACTTTTATACCACCCAAGAGCCAAGAATGGTTTTCTTTTTTCTTTTTCTTTTTTTTTTTTTTGAGTTGGAGTTTCACTCCGTCGTCCAGACAGGAGTGCAGTGGCCGCTCCCGGCCACCGCAGCCTCGACCTGCTGGGCTCCGGCGATCCTTCCGCCTCAGCCTTCCAAGTAGCTGGAACTACTGGCGCGCGTTACCACGCCCGCCTAATTTTTTTGATTTATTGTAGAGACAAGGTCTCGCGAAGTTGCCCAGGCAGGTCTCGAACCCGCGGGCTCAGGCAATCCACTCACCTCAGCCTCCCAAAGGCGCGGGATTACAGGTTGAGTCACCGAGCCCAGCTAGTTTTCACTTTTTTTTTTTTTTATTGACATGGGGCCTCCCTATGTTGCCTGGACTGGTCTTGAACTCCTGGATCAAGGGATCCTGCTGCCTCAGCCCCAAGTAGATGGGATTACAGGTGCTCCCCATTGTGCCCTGCTTTAATTGGTTACATTTGAAATGGCAATATAATTTTGTTCTTGGCTTGCAAAGCCAAAAATATTTACTAATCGGTCCTTTAAGAAAAGGTTTGCGATAACTTATATACTACAGTGTTCTGTTATTTTAGAACAATATACTGATGTGTATACATCACACTATACATACATTTTCTACATTTAATTTTACTCTTATTTTATTTAATTTTATTTTGAGTCTGAGTCTCGCTCTGTCACCCAGCCTGGAATGTAGTGACTCGCTCACAGACAATGCAGCCTCAACCTGCTAGGCTCATGCGATCCTTCCACCTCAGCCTTCCAAGTAACTGGAATGACAGGTACACACCACCACGCCTGGTTAATTTTTTGATTTATCATAGAGACAAGGTCTCACCAAGTTCCCCAGGCTGGTCTCGAACCCCTGGACTCAGGCAATTCTCTCACCACGGCCTCCCAAAGTGCTGGGATTATAGGCTTGAGTCACCGCACCTGGGTTTAATTTTATTCTTATACTACATTTGGAGTTCTATTTTTTTAAACAAAAATGTCTAAATGACCAAACAAGGTTAGCACTGGCAACTATCCAGTGTATACTCATTTTAATTTCATAGCAAAAAGAACAGATGGCTTTCGTGTCATTGTTTCATAACTCTGTTTTCATTGTGGGTTCAACTCCCAATGTTCTCTTCTCTGGAATTTAAAATTCAAAATTTAAGTACTAAAGTAATTGAAGAAAAGACCTACTAAGACATTTACCCAAATCTCTAATGAATAAGCTGGATACAACTTTTATTTCTTTTTAATTATTAATAGCACACTAAAGGACTCTGGGATTTCCATGGAGACTACAAAATAAATTTTTGGTTGACATGCATTGCTAGCTGCTCATGTTAATAACCCAGAAATGAAAAAGCAACTCTGCATACACAATATAACCTGAAGCAAAATAATTAATCACATGGGAGACTCAGATACCCCTGAAAATAGTACTGAGTTAATCAAACAGAAAGAAAAAACTTGAAAGCAAAAGAAATGGGTTTTTTAAAAAGGTGGTATATTTATGCAATGGAATTCTAATCAGCAATAAGAAAGAGCATACTATGATAAATATAATATGGACGGATCTCAAAAACATGCTGGGTGAAAAAGCGTTAAGTAAACTACTACTGAAAGTTCTATTTATATAGAGTTTTACAACAGGCGACACTAATCTATGGTGAAAAAATGTCAGAGTAGCGCTTATCCAGACAGTGATACTCTAGAACTTCCTGGGATGATGGTAATGATAGGTCCACACAAGTAACACAAGTGTCTGTATTTGTTAAGCTTAACAAATGAAATGACTAATACACTCCATTACATATACATTTTATATCAACAAATATTGATCCTCAGTCAATTAAATGCAGGCAGGCTTAAGTGTTTATAGGAAAGTACACTGATGTCTGCAGTTTACTTTAAAACACACACAAATAGAGAATGAATGAAGAGAGGGACATAAAGATGGACAGACCCACAGCACAGTAAAGTAACATGTAACATACAGTATAGTAACATGTTCATGGTAGAGTCAGATGGTAAGGGCAGCTGTGTTCACCTGAAATTCTTACAAATCTACTGCATGCTAGGCATGGAGACTCACGCTTGTAATCCCAAGACTTTGGGAGGTGGAGGTGACAGGACTGCCTGAGACCAAGGTTCGAGATAAGCCCGGGCAACTTAGCAAGACCTTATCTCTACAAGAAATCAAAAAAATTAGCCAGGCATGATGGTACCCACCTGTAGTTCCAGCTATTTGGAAGGCTGAGACAAAAGGATCACCTCAGCCCAGCAGATCGAGGCTGCAGTGGCTGTGAGCGTGCCACTGAGCTCCAGTCTGGGCAACAGAGTGAGACTCCATCTCAAACAAACAAAACAAAAAACAAATCTAGCCAGGTTCGGTGGCTCAGCCTGTAATCCCAGCACTTTGGGAGGCTGAGGTCAGTGGATTGCCTGAGCCCACGGGTTCGAGACCCGCCTGGGCA
>NW_007057644.1:0-12181 GCF_000164805.1 Carlito syrichta | reverse complement strand
ACAATAAATCAAAAAATTAGCTGGGCGTGGTAGCGTGCGCCTGTAGTTCCAGCTACTTGGAAGGCTGAGGCGGAAGGGTTGCTGGAGCCCCAGCAGGTCGAGGCTGCGGTGGCCTGGAGCGGCCACTGCACTCCAGTCTGGGTGACAGAGTGAGACTCCAACTCAAAAAAAAAAAAGAAGCTCACTAAGTCATATGCTATAGCCACAGGCAACATCACTGTGCTGGCCACTATGTCATGTCTGTTGCTGAGTTACAAGAACAACGCCATGGGGGACAGCGGGAATCTTACCTCTCACCTCACCTACAAACCCTGCTGACCAAGATCACAACGGGCCGAGAAGGCCTCACTGACCTTCTGAATACCCACAGACTGGCGGATGTTCAGCTTTCTTTTCCTCTGAAAGGTGTCCAAGTCCCACAGCTGAGCTGTGTCAGAAGAAGTGGTGATGGCGTATTTCCCGGACGCATGCACGGAGATGGAAAACACTGAGGACTCGTGTCCTCTCATCCAGCTAACGAGCTCCTTGGTGACTGTGGGAAAAACACAACTGTCACCCAGGGAAAACCCTGCACATCCATATCCATCTATACACATCTGTGAATAACACTATATATGAAAACTGAGCATGAGGAGGAATGGACCTATCAGCATCAGGAAGTAATCAGCTGAGGTTTAGGGTGGATTCTGAGTGCTTGGGGGAATGTGCAAGCAGAGAGAACAGTCTGGCAGGAACACCACCAAAACCACCCATGAGCACGAGAGCCATGGCAGTGGTGACTTCTGTTTGGCCTTCCCACTTTTCCGTGTATTCTCAACCCTTCTATGGTGGGCACGTTTTACCTTCTGGTCAGAATTTTTCCTCTAGATAGACAGAACTGAGAATAGTGAGAGAACGAGATTTAAATCTGGGAAACATTAAGATACAAAGTAGGTCAAAACTGAGACAGAGAAACAGACAAATCCCTAGGGAAGTAGCAGTGGTTTCCAAACACCAGACTGAAGTCCGGCATTAGTTATTGGTCAGTTTTTCACTGGTCTTCAGAGACAGGAGAAAAATAAGGTGAATGCAGTGAATTTTTCATAAAGTCATATTTAAAGTACTGATCTTTAATCTAGTATTACATTGCTCCAAGCTTATGTTGAAAAAACCCTTAATTTATGAAATGAAATATCATTTTTTCAATATCAATCAGCAAAATTAAAAGTCGACAAGCTATGTGGGTTCCTCCACTTAAAAAAAAAATCGAGTTGAAAATTCAAAAGTCAAATGATGGCATAATTGGTTGAAGAGTACTACACATCAGTCAAAAGAAAAAAAAAGAAAAGAACATTTCAAAGTCTCAGAAAGAATCTAGGAGAGACGACTAAGAAGCAGTTGGAGACGGGGAGCCAGGGAGGTGGAGTGAGGCCACGGGTCAAGTGCTGCTGCGAAGCGGGCGGAAGGCATGAGAAGCGCAAGAAAAGGAGACGGCGGGGAAGGGGCGCCATGGGGCCAGTGGGACGGAAGAGGCCACGAAATGCTGGTCCTGCGGAGGAAAGGGGGCAGAAGACAACGAAAGTGACCCCGCGAGGGAAAGACTCCGCTTTCTGGAAATGCTGACAGTGTTCATGACACTAAGAGTGGAAACCGGTCTAAAAGCTCAAAAACAAGTATTAGGCCAATAGTCATGTCACTGCACACATCTATGCGGTACTTTCGGTACTGGTTTATTTTATTTTTTTGAGTTGGAGTCTCACTCTGTTGCCGAGACTGGAGTGCAGTGGCTGCTCCCGGCCACTGCAGCCTCAACTCACTGGGCTCCGGCGATCCTTCCGCCTCAGCCTTCCGAGTAGCTGGAACTACAGGCGTGCGCTACCACAACTGGCTTATTTTTGGTTTATTGTAGAGACGAGGTCTCACCAAGTTGCCCGGGTGGGTCTCGAACCCACAGGCTCAGGCAATCCACTTGCCTCAGCCTCCCAAAGTGCTGGGATTGCAGGTCAAGCCACTGAGTCCAGCCAGGAACTGATTTTAAATATGCTGTAGAAATGAGGTAAAATGACTCCACAAAACTACCTAGGTAGGGTAATTACATATTTGCTAGAGTATTTTAAAAGTATAACATAGAAAACAGAATAGCAAGGTCAGAGACCTTGAGAAAATCACTGACACTTTCAGGCATGGCTAAAGCCCACCATTTTTCTACTGTGCAAGAAGAGCAAGCATGTGGCACAGTGATTAGGGGCAGAGCCTCTGCAGCCAGACCACCTAGGCCGGAATTCCGGCTCCACGGCTTATAAACTGTAGGACCTCGGTCAGGTCATCTCTGTGCCTCAGTTTCTTCAGCCTCAAAATGGGGATAATAACAGTATCCGTTTCCATGGGTTATTATGATGATTAAAATTAACACATATAAAGTCACAGAACAGTCCCTGGCCAAGAGTAAACATCATATAGTGTTAACTATCGCTATTATCATTTTTTGAGTTGGAGTCTCACTTGTCATCCAAGGCTAGAACACAGTGGCACAGTCACAGCCCATCATGGCCCTGACCCTCCTGGGCTTAGATGACCCTTCCACCTCAACCTCCTGAGAAGCTGGGACTATAGTCGAGTGCCACCACACCTGGCTAATTTGATTATTTTCTGTAGAGACGAGGTCTCGCTATGTTGCCCAGGCTGGTCTCAAACTCATGGGCTCAAGCACTCTCCCACCTCAGTCTCCCAGAGTGCGGGGATTACAAGCATGAGCCAGTACCCAGCCTATTATTTATACATCTTTCTAAATATTCAACACATCAATTACTTTAATAAGAAAAAAATACAGTTGAGATATTTCTCTTTTAAAAGAAGTTTAGTTCACAGAACTGTTTCCAATTTTTAAAAATACGAAAAACTAAAAATTAATGGGGTATAAAAGACATCTATTTTTTTAAAGTATGATCATACCAGTGTAGTAAGGGATTTGGCCTTCAGGGAGGGTCTGCCCTGTGCTCAGCATCCCGGGCGTAATCTTTAACCCCTCGACTTCCCCACGTGGCAGATGTGTCTGCTATCCCCGGTGGGTCCCTCACCCCACTCCAGATAGTGGATGCTACGAAGATCGTGGTGGACAGCCCCCCAGGAGACCAACCACGGGATGAGAAGGCTGGGCTCTGGGCCGGGTGACGTCAGCCTAACCTCTCGGGAGAGGGGCCTGGAAACTGTGTTCGACTGCACGGCAGCCACCCAATCCACCATGCCTCCGTGAAGGAGCCTCGGGAGTAACTCCTGACACCGAAGTGTGGGTACATGTTCCAGGGCAACACCGGGTGCAAATGCTCACATCGATGCCAGGAGGTGACCTGAGAACACACTCGGTTCTGCAAGTCTTCCAGGCTCTACTCCACATGGCTCTTTCTTTGGCCAGTTCTACTTTCTATCCTTTCACTATATTAAAACTGTAATCATAAATACAGTGCTTTCCTGAGTTCTACAAGTCGTCCACTGAATCATCAAATCGGGGCGGGTGGGGAGCCCCAGATGTGTAGCCAGTCCATCTGCAGAAAGGATGATCCCTGACCCCATGCCTGGCTGGTGCCCAGAGTGAGGGCAGTGGTGGGACTGCTCCCTCTAACTGCACAGTCTGGGAAGCCCCTATAGTTCTTCAATCTGTGCGTCACTCAGCTTCCAAAGACAAACAGGAAAACTTCTTACCTGTATCAAAACATTTAATTGAATAATCAGCTAATGCCACAAGGAATTCAGATTTCCTACGAAGATTAAAGGCCAGAGCTGTACAAGCTTGTGCTGTTCGCTGAACAAGATTAAACCTATAAAGAGATCATTGCATTAGTATGAGCAATTCTTCCAATAACAATACATCCCTGATGAAATCCTAGAGATGAAGAAAATGAAACCCAGAAAAATGAGCTACCATTTCCCAAGGCTAAAAATAGACCATGAAGGGCACTATACTTGGAGGGAGTGTGATCTCACCTACACAGACAGGAGGCCACGTGAGTTTTTTGGTGCAGAAGCATAGCCAGGCCTGTCTTTCAGGAAGACGAACCTGGTAGCATGCAATGGTTGGAGACAAAAGGAAGAAAAAGAGAGTATTAAGAAAGCCACCAAGGAGAATCCCAGCCAGAAGCATGGCACCCAACAGAAGGCACCAATGGAGGGTTTTCAGAAGCTGAGCAGAAAGAGACTCACTAGGCATTAAACGCAGGGTGAAGAAGGACTCAGGAGTTACCATGTATGAAATGGTAAGAACAGGTGTGGTGCTGCTGTGATGGCAAAATGAAATGATACATATTGAATGCTTCGCAAGTGCTGGGCACAGGGCTGGAGTTTCTTTTCCAAAAAGTTTGCTTTTGAACTTAGGCAGAAGAGGAACAAGTTTTAAACAGGTTGAGTTTAAGGCCCTTGTAAAACATGTAGAACCATGCTGTCCGAAATAAATACAATGTGGGTCACATGTGCAACTTAAAATTTTCTAGGAGCCACATCAAGAATGCAAAAATAGGCCAGACACAATGGCTCAGGCCTGTAGTCCCAGCCACTTGGAAGGTGCAAGTGGGAGGACTGCTAGAGCCCAGGAGTGTGAGACCAGCCTGGGCAACTTAGTGAGACCTCAGCTCCACACACACACACAAATAATAATAGTAAATTAGCTGAGCATGGTGGCACATGCCTGTAGTCCCAGCTCCTACTCAGGAGACTAAGATGGGAGGATCGCTTGAGTCTGGGAGTTGAAGGCTGCGGTGAGCCATGATCATGTCACTTTACTCCAGCCTGGGTGACAGAGTGAGATCCTAACTCAAACAAAAAAGAAAGTAAAAATAAAAGAAAGCAAAATTAATCCGAACAACATACATTTATTAGCTGGATCTGTATTTAAAACCTCGTCATTTCAACATTTACTCAACCAAAAATTGAGATATTTTACATTCCGTTTTCTATTAAGTCACAATCCAGTATGTATTTTCATTGTACACTCGCAGTGTGTCCATTTGGACCACCACCTGTCAAGGGTTCAAGAGCCACATGCCCAGTCCAGAAGCGGTCTGCGGCAACAGCGTTTCCAGGGCCTGAGGCCAGCAAGAGGCCCTGGACCCGGGGGTGGCAGGCACCGCAGGGGTAGCACTGGAGGAGTCAGCAAAACCCAAGACAGAATGATGCGCAAGACAGGCCATTCAGCAGAACCCAGGAAGCAGAGGAAAGCATTTCAGGGGAAGGGAAGACTAGGTGTTTCGGTAACATGAGCGCTGAAAAGAGGCAAGGGACTGGGCACTCAGGGAGGCTCTGAGGGAGCTGGGGCATCTGAGGCCAAGGCTTGGCTCTGCACTAACTGCTCAGCTCTGCCTGAATGTCTTTAGTGACAGGCCACAGGACATGCCACCCCAAATATGCCACTTTGGCATAAGGATTATTTAGAACTGAAGGCAACTGAGAAGAGGCAGATACAAGAACAACTATCTGCCCTCCCCCACGTGCCTAAAAGCATCGGTTACCTTTGCATAAACTGACAAGGGAAGGACAGAGGCTGGCCCAGGAGGCGACTGGACCCTTAGCATCCTGGAGATGCCAGCCTTCATGTATCATGCATTTCCCATCTGGCTGCCTTTCCACAGTCTGCTACCCTTGAGACTCAAGGTTCTTTTCCTTGTCTTGTCAATTCTCTAAAAATGCACTGCACTTTGTTGAAGACTACAAGCTAGGGTCTAAGCCACTTCTTTGAGTTACTAATTTGTGGGTACGCCCATGAGTCACATGCAAGCTGCAAGTTAATAACTCTTCGCTTTTCCCTTATTAATCTGTCTTTTGTTACAGGGCCCCAGTTGAAAACTTAAGAGGGTAGAGGGAGAATTATTTTTTCCGCCTATCAATAGATCGCGAAAGGAAACAATGGACAAAGGAGGGAGGAACACTCACGCGGGCAAGTCCCAGGGAGGCTACAGAAGACAGGCCCAGGACTGGAAGACATTAACACCACTTGTCATTATGAATAAGGCGACAAGGCAGTACGGATGGTCAAACTTGATGCATTTGAGGCTGCACTGGGGGAGGAGGAAGGGAAGTTTGAAATAATTTTTTCTCACCAATTAGGAGGCTGAGCAGTCAGAATGAGGGCAGGGGTCAACACAAGAGGCCAAGGAAATCAGAAAAGGCCAGCAATGCTCTGCAGGATGAGAAAAGTAAACACCAGTAGGTAAGCAAGGAATCACCAGTGGTGAAGGTCATTGCTCTACAGTGGGATCAATCAGCAATTGTTTCTAATTTGCTCAGAAGTGTGAGCAAAGAAGAGATGTCACATTGATTTAAGACTGGAAATTAGTGGGGTGGGTCAGGCAAGATTAAAGGTAGAAGAACTGAGACCATTCCTTTTTGGGTAAAGGGCAGAAACAAAGATTAACAAAATTTCAACCTAACAAATCACAGATAAGTAAATCATATGTGGCTTCTTCTTGTCTTGAACTATTTGAGAGTAAGTTACCAAGATCATGCTTCCTACAAACAAAATTCTCCTTCATAATCACAATACAACCATCAGAATTAAGAAATCGCACTTAAGTATTTCCACCATCTAATCCTGAAACCCCAATCAAATTTTGCCAATTGTCCCAATAATGTCGTTGACAGCAAAAGAATCAGCCCAGATTCACACCTTTGTCATGTCTCTTTAATCTCCCCCAGTAGGGAGTTCTTCAATCCTTCCCCAACTTTCATGACCGTGACCCTTGTGAGGATTATAGGACAGCTGTTACTGAATGCCCTTATTTAGCTTTGACGATTCCACCGGTTAGATCTGGGTTCTCTATCTTGGCAGGATATAATGGGATTGAGGCTGTGTTCCTTTCGCTGCACCCTATCCAGGGCTCACACATCTTGTTCATCCCACTGCTGGTTATACTAACTTTAATCACTGAGTAAGGCAGTTCACCAGGGTTCTTCATTGTATAATTACTCTGTAATTTTTAAGAAAAAAAGTTAAATCTTCCCTAATTAACAAGTAATTCGTGGCGAGGGACTTTGTGACTATGCGATAGTCCATTTCTCATTATTTATTTGTTTGTTGATTACAACATGAACCTGTGGATTTCAATTTATTTAATGGAGTACGATCCATTACTATCATTATTTATTTGATTACCTGTTTCACCATTACTATTTTGATGCCCAAACGATCTCTAATATGGCCAGAAGGACATTCATGCTGGCGCCTGTGTCCTTCTGACACACCCCCATTTTTCACTGAACAAATTCTTCTTTCTGGATACAAAACACTCCAGGTTCATCCTGTACTTTCCCAGGCCCTGCTCTGAAACTGGCAGTTTTTGCAAAGAACGCTGATTCCTCTTAGTAGAAAGTGGTATGCAGAAAACAAGAACTGAGCACCAGATTCTTCAGTGCTGCTGGCATGCTGCTGCTCCCAGACCTCCTGAGTGACAAAGCAGGGAACATGTGTACATGTATTTGGACATGCCTCCATTTAATCTTATCTATTTCCGTATGTTCAAGCCCAGGATTCAGGCTACATATCCAATTCCAGTCTAGCATGGCAGAGTTCATTCTCATTTTCTTTCCCTATTTGTAAGTCCCTGTTCCAAGAATGAGAAACCCAGGCCACACTGGCCCCTATGTATTTATGTGCTCAAAGTCCTCTGTCTGTAGCCAGTCTCCCTCCACTGCCCATCTCCCATGCTGTTGGACTACAAGGGAGGAACAGGAGGACAAAGAGAAAAAATCAGTTCTTTAAAAATCTTTTTTTTTAATGAGTTGGAGTCTCACTCTGTCACCCAGACTGGAGTGCAGTGGCCGCTCCTGGCCACCGCAGCCTCGACCTGCTGGGCTCCAGCGATCCTTCCACCTCAGCCTTCCAAGTAGCTGGAACTATAGGCGCGCGCTACCACACCCGGCTAATTTCTGATTTATTGTAGAGATGAGGTCTCGCCAAGTTGCTCAGGCGGGTCTCGAACCTGCGGGCTCAGGCAGTCCACTCACCTCGGCCTCCTAAAGGCGCGGGATGACAGGCTGAGCCACCAAGCCCGGTTTAAAAATCTTATTATCGGCCAAGCATGGTGGCTCATGCCTATAATCCCCGCACTTTGGGAGGCCGAGATAGGAGGATCACTTGAACCCAGGAGCTCAAGACCAGCCTGCACAATACAGTGAGTCCTCATCTCTACAAAAAAAATTAAAAATAGCTGGGTATGGTGGCATGTATTTGTAGCCCCAGCACTGGGGAGGCTGAGGCAGAAGGCTCGCCTGGGCCCAGGAGGTCAGGGCTGTGGTAAGCCATGATTGTGTCACTGCATGCCAGCCAGGGTGACAGAGTGAGACTTTGACTCAAAATAAACAAATAAATAAATACAATTCTTACATCTAGTACAGTGTAGCAATACTGTACAAAGAAAATTGTGGAACCACATAATGTTTCTATCCTTCCCCACTCTCCTCCTGCAGCACTTATGACAGTGTCTGCAGGCACCTGGACTGGAGTAGACAGAGTTCAGCAGTCTCTCCGAACGGACAATGAAGGCAGGTACTCCAACAGCCAGCAAATGAATACTCGTTAAGTGAGGTAATGTCAAAGCACCTGCTTACCTGTTCCCATGCAAGTCAAAAACGTAGATGTTCCCTTGGTGGTCCGCAGCAATTACGCAATCACCAGAGCCATCAAAAGCCACATTCAAAAACCGCAAAACTTTTGGATGGTAATCAGAAGTGTTGTGAATGATGTTCACTATAATCCTGTCAAAGAAAAAAAGAAATGTTAAATTCTACATCAAGTATTACTTTAAAAAAATTTTTTTGAGTTGGTGTGTCATTCTGTCACCCAGGTTGGAGTGCAGTGGCATGGTCACCGCTCACTGTAGCCTTGAACTCCTGGGCTCAGGAGATCCTCCCTCCTCAGACTTCCACCTAGCTGGGACTACAGGTGTGTGCCACCATGCTCTTTTTTTTTTTTTTTTACTTTCTTGTAGAGATGAGGTCTTGATATGTTGTCCAGGCTGGTCTCCAGCTCCCGGACTCCAGCGATCCTCCTGCCTTGGCCTTCCAAAGTGCTGGGAGGAGCCACTGAGCCTGGCCGAGTATTACTTCATATTATGAAAAACAAGGCTTTAATAAGTAAATAAAACAAGATTTTTACATACGGAGCCATAACACACATCACTAATCTTAAAGGTAACTTTTGTGCCCATTCTTCCTTCTGCTATTGCTGCCACTCCTCCTCTCCCCGAGAATCAATCTTAAGAGGATTTCTAAGATCGGGCACAGTGGCTCACACCTATCACCCCGCACTTTGGAAGGCAGAGGTGAGAGGACTGCCTGCGTCCAGCATTTGACACCAACCTGGGCAACTTGGCGAGCCCTCATCTCTATACTAAATTTAAAAATGAGGTGGCTCACGCCTGTGATCCCAGCACTTTGGGAGGCCGAGGTGAGAGGACTGCCTGAGCCCACAGGGTCGAGACCAGCCTGGGCAACTTGGTGAGACCTCATCTGTACAGTAAATTGGAAATTAGCTGGGCGTGGTAGCGCATGCCTGTAGTTCCGACTACTTGGAAGACTGAGGCGGAAGGACTGCCTGAGCCCAGCAGGTCGACACTGGGGTGGCCATGAGTGTGCTACTTCACTCCAGCCTGGGTGACTTAGTGAGATTTCAACTAAAAAAAAAAAAAAAAAAAATTTTCCGGGTATGGTGGCGCATGCCTGTAGTTCCAGCTACTTGGAAGGCTGAGGTGGAAGGATCGTCTGAACCCAGCAGGTCAAGTCTGCAGAGGCCGTGAGCATGCCGCTGCACTTCAGTGTGGGTGAGGGTGAGATTCCTCTCTCCAAAAAAAGGATTTCTGAAAACACTTCAGGGGTTATTCCTTATCAAAGTAGCTACTGTTCATTTATTCATCAAATACCTGGAAACTCACTGTGCCAGACACGGAGCAAGGCAGGTTCCTTAAAAATAACGGACAGACGTAGTCCCTGCCTTCACGGAGCTGACGGTTTTGTGGCAAAACCAGACACTTTTAAAAAACATGCGTACGTTACCAGATTTATGAAGTGCGACTGGGTGGCAGAACACATCCTAGTGTGAGCTTGTGCCCCTGTGACACAGCGTTCCCAAGGGAGCCAAGCACTCATGAGTGTCGTCTTCGTCTCTGCTGGGTCCACCACCACACCCAGCAGGCAAGCTGGGAAGGTCAGCACCCCTACCGCCCACGAGGACACCCAGCGTGGCCCACGACACACAGGCACTCAAGATGCTGAAGGGCCATGCTCGAAAACCAGCGTGAAGCCCACTCCCACTCAAGAGGCAAGGAGGAAGCGCATCTCCCAATCTCGTTCGATAGAAGCACATGGTGATTAAAGTTAAGTGCAAAGGGAAACGTCCCAAGGGCCTGGCAGCTGACGCAGACCGCCACACGCGCAAAAGAAAAGGTGGAAACAGTCTGCAAAGCCCACACACAGGGACAAAGACGCACACGGCCCAACTTCCCAGCCGAGTCTACGGGACAGGAAGGCGGGAGACGCCCAGCACGTCGCCCATGTCTGCTCAGGAGGACATGCCACCTCCAAGACAAGAAAGGCAACCATCAGCAGGAGCACACAGCTATATTCGTCATCTAGCTACTGTTTTTCTGAAAGAAGGGCCATCTACCACAGCCCAGTCGAAAGAAGTCATTGATGGAACTCGTGGCGCAATTAACAAGTTCCTTCAAACAATATCTGTGTGCAAATTCTTGTCACAAAGACCAGAATAAGCCCATTACTCATCACAACGATAGTTTTTAATCATGAAAGCTTTACTTTAGTTGTTTTTCGGTGAATTCTTGGATTTTAGTATTTTTGAAAAGCCTATCTTCCTCAGTATAATGTCATGAAAGCCTGCTAGGTTGAATGCAGTGGATTAGACGCTTTCTCCACATTTACCCAAACACAAGGCTTTTAGACTCATCAAAGGAAATGGCAACCTCTTGCACGGCTTATTTTTACGAAGTCCCCCAAGGAATTAACAACACAAATATAAATGTACAGAAACAACAAGCAAGGATGTACTATTTCCTGGCATCTAAACTTGGAGCCAACGACTTTCTCACCAGGCTTTTTCCGCTAACACTTTTTGCACGCTCTGCTTACAAGAGAACACGACTGCTGCTCAAGCCACGGAGAAGCCGGTGTGGTGTGAAGCAACCAGGACAGCAGCCCCACCTGGCTGAGCCCTGCAGGCGCATTTGGCCTCTAGCAGAGCCGACTCCTTCCCATCCCCGCTGGCCAGCAGGCCCTGGTCCTCCCCACAGCGGGAGCACGTGCGGCAAGTGTGAGGACAACCTGTCCGCAGGTCTGACACCTCCGAGTCTCAGATCAACCGGCCAAGGTCAGGGCTGACCAGTGGCATCGCCAGCTAAAGTCACGGCTCCCAAGTGGGCTCCTGCCTCAACACCGTGGCCACTCCAGGTTTCAGGGAGCCAAGGACAGCCAGTGTGGGTGGGAGGAGGAGCAGCAGCACAGCTGCACAGGACCCAGGCATTCCCACTTCCCAGTCGAGTGTGCCTGGACGTCCATGACTGCAGGAAGGAGAATCAGGGCAGCTGGCAGCAACTTCCAGAACATCCAGAGAGGCAGGGAGGCGTGGACAGCCTCCACATTACCCAAGGGATGGCAGCTCTGGTGCAGAGTGACAGCTGCCTGTCCAGGCACCCACAGAAGTTCTCAATGCGAAACCCTGACAGGTGAGCCCAGAGACCCCAGGGCGCCCAAAGCCTGAGGTTCCCCAGGCACAGGAAGCCACCCAGAGGGCACCACCTGGGAGCAAAGGAGGCACCCAAGGGAGGCTGGGTCTCCGACGAGGCAGTGTGAAGAGCAGCCGACCAGGGGCCCTGCCGGGTGGAGACCCCAGAGAGCTGGAAGGTGCTCTGCTCGCGGCTGTCCCAGCCAAGCTGCGCGGTGCACAGTAGGCCTCTGTGAGCAGGACAGAGGCCGAGGTCCACCTGGGCGCACGCAGCCTGCTGGACGGAGAGCGCGGCGCGGCCCACCCTGCCCTGGGCTGCTCCCAGTGCAGCCGGCAGGCACCAGGACATCTCAGGCCGGGGACTGCGCGAATGTCGCGGGAGCCACAGCAGCGGATCTGCCTGCTCCCCACCACCGCAAAGGCTGGCCCCAGGCCCCCCAGCCCAGGGCACGGGCAATCAGAGCCAAGACCCAAACCACCAGCCGG
>NW_007057643.1:4679-6062 GCF_000164805.1 Carlito syrichta | reverse complement strand
GGTATCAACGTGATGTTGGCTTCGTAAAATGATTTGGGGAGAGTTCCATCTTTTTCAATTGCCTGGAATACCTTCAGTAGGATTGGTATCAGCTCCTCCTTGAATGTCTTGTAGAATTTTGCTGGAAAGCCATCTGGACCAGGGCTTTTTTTTTTGTAGGAAGTTTTCTTATTACGTGGTCGATTTCCTTGATTGTTATTGGTCTATTTAGGGTTTCAATTTTTTCTTGTTCCCACCTAGGTGGGTTGTGTGATGTCAGAAAGTCTTCCATTTCCTTCTGGTTTTCAAGTTTGTATCCATACAAGTGTACCTAGTAGTCTCTAATGATCTTTTGTATTTCTTCAGGGTCAGATGTGACTTCATCTTTCGTGTTTCTGATTATGCTTATTTGGTTTTTTTCTCGTTTTTTCTTGGTCAGTCTAGCTAGGGGACCATCAATCTTGTTTACCCTTTCGAAGAACCAGCTTTTTGTTTCATTGATTTTTTTGTATTATCTTTTTGTCTTCTATGTCCTGGATTTGGGCTTTTATTTTGGTGATCTGGATTCTTCTGCTGAAATTAGGGTTTTTGTGGTCTTGCTTTTCCAGCTTCTTTAGGTGGCTTGTTAGGTTGTCAATTTCTGTTCCTTCCATTTTCCTCATGTGTGTTTGTAGGGATATAAATTCCCCTCTTATTACAGCTTTTAAGGCATCCCAGAGATTTTGGTAAGATGTTTCTTTATTTTCATTTGTTTCCAGGTATCTTTTGATCTCTATTTGGATGTCATCATTGACCCAGGAGTTATTTAGCATCATGCTGTTTAGTGTCCATGTCTTTGTGGGTTTTGGGGGGACTTTGTTGGTGTCAATGTTTATTTTTATTCCACTGTGGTCCAAAAAGGTGCATGGTAGAATTTCAGTCCTTTTAAATTTGCTTATACTTGATTTGTGTCCAATTATGTGGTCGATCTTAGAATATGTTCCATGTGGTGATGAGTAGAATGTGTATTCTGTGATCTTTGATGGAGTGTTCTATAGGTATCAATTAAGTCCATTTGGTCCAGAGTCTCATTGAGGTTCCGGATCTCCTTGCTGATTTTTTGCCCTGATGATCTGTCTAAGGTTGTGAGTGGTGTATTAAAGTCCCCAGTTATTATGGTGTTAGAGTCAATATCTTTCTTTAGTTTTCCTAGAAGTTGCTTTATGAATGTTGGTGCGCCTATGTTGGGTGCATATATGTTTAGGATATATATTTCTTGTTGGTGGAGTGAACATTTTATCATTATGTAGTGGCCCTCTGTATCTTTTTAAATTTTTGATAGCTTAAATGGTATTTTGTCTGAAATTAGGATCACGACTCCTCCTTTCTTTTGTGTTCCATTCGCTGAAAATTTGTTTCCCATCC
>NW_007057643.1:0-3446 GCF_000164805.1 Carlito syrichta | reverse complement strand
CTGCTTTACAGTCTGTCTATTCAGCAGTTTGCAGTCTTGGTCCGTTCAGAGAATCTCACCAGTTCACCTATGCCGTCGCCATCTTGCCCCGTCTCGAAAAAGAAGAATTTAACTGAAGTCAAATGCAGCCTCTCAAAACAATGCTAGCTGGTATGCTGATGCTAATAGGTTCCTAGAGCACTTACCTAGCAGGGGAAGCCTGTAACACAAGGGACTCATCCTCCAAAGGATAATTCCTTTGTTTTTAGGTATCCCCATACAAAAACCCTATCTACGAACAAACAAAAGAAACAATGGGAGAAAAGGCCACTTTACAGTACAAACAATGAGAAAATATGTAGGCATAAGCCTCAGAAACGTGTACCCTCTATGCCAAGAAAGTGTTGACACACTTAATTTCGCTCAGCACTGACCCTCCAAATTCAAGCCCTCCCCTCCAAAAGGAAGTCTTGAAAATGGGAAGACCTGTGGTGTCCTTGGACAGGGGACTTGATGTCAGAAAGACGTCATCTCTCCTTACAGAGACCTATGCAGTGAATCTCAATAAATATACCAACAGTTCTGTCTGTTCATAAGGAACTGGACAAGCTAAATCTAAAATTTATACTAAAATGAAAATAGGCAGAAAATGTCTATGTCAAAAGAAGTGGGGACCCAGATACTTGTACACCCATGTTCATAGCAGCTAAGAGGTAAAACAACCCAAATGTCTGTGGATAAGATGAATAGATAAAAAAAGTGATATGTGCATCAATGAAATAGCATTCTTCCTTAATAAGGAGCGAACGTCTGACACAGTCTACAACAAAGATGAGGACATGATGCTGAATGAAATGAGCCAGTCACAAAATGACACATGCTGTCTGATTCCACTTACATAAGGTTGCTAGAACAGTCAGAGTCATAGAGACAGAAAGTGGAATGGAGGGGCCAGGAGCTGGCGAGGAGTTGGGGTGTTAGTGTTTCATGCAGAGTGTCAGTTTGGGAAGATGAAAACATCCTCAAGGTGAATGGTGGTGAGGGTGGCATGACAGGGGGAACTTCATGCCAATGATCCGTATGCATACAAGCAGTTAAGTTGGTAAAACCTATGCTATGAATGTTTTTGCACAACGAAAAAAGTAAGGAAGTGGGACTTACGCAGGGGTGTTAGCTGTATCACATGGTGGAGCACTGTGTGGAGATGTACTAGCATGACCATATGGACACTAATCAATGGGGAAGCAAAAACCAGCAGGACTGAGGACAGGGTCTAGACAAAGGCCAAACACAGAGGGAAAGTGAGCACATGACGGGGTGTGTCTAATACCAATGGGGACAAATCAGCTCTTCAACAGGGACACATGCTAACATCTGGGTCCTGCCTCATTCACTCAACAGCATAACATAAAACTTGAAATAACAAAGTACCTGAAGGAAATATTGTAGACTTTATCAGCTTAGACAGACAAAATCCTTTTTAAAGTATGACCAAAAATCACAGAATCCCCAAAAGAAACAATTAAATCCAACTCACAAATCTCAAAAACTTTAGCATAGTCTAAAGCCATTGCAGATGCGGTGACAAGGCAAATGACAAACTGGAATATTTGCATTACCAATCACAAAGGTCTAATATCTCACTGTGCCAAGAGCTTCTGCTGAATGGACAGTCTGCTGAGCAAGAAGCAGAAATATCACACAAAAAGACACGTTGCCTCACTGTCAGATGAGAACTACCAATTATATGTACAACCAGATGTCACATTTTTCACGTATTAGACTGACAGACAAAACCCAGCACCTTTAGTGCAGACTAAATTGGCAAATGTGGAAGAAAGCAGGCCTTCTATGGGTAGTATTTACCAATCTAAAATATGCTATCCTTTCTGAAGGTATGCTGATCAGTTTCATGTGTCCACTTGGGTAGACTGCCATCCCCAGTGGTTCAATCAAACACAAATCTAGGTATTCCTGTGGAAGTATTCTGTAGATGTGGCTAGTATCTACAATCTGCTGACTTTAAGTGAAGGAGATGATCCTTGATGCTGTTACTGGCCTCATTTAATCAGCTGATGGCCTTAGGAGCAAAAATGAGGTTTCCCTGAGGGAGGAGAAATTCTACCTGTGAACTCAGCCTTAGCTCCTTCCTCAGTTTCCAGTTTACCCTCCCTGTTGGCCTGCCCCGGGATTCTGGACTCTCCTGTCTCACAATCATATAAGCCAATGTCTTGACATTTTGTTGTTGTGGTTTTTGAGTTGGAATCTCACTCTGTTGTACAGGAATGCTCATGGCTACTGCAGCCTCGACCTGCAGGTGATCCTTCCACCTTAGCCACCAAGTAGCTGGGACTACAGGTACATGCCACCATGCCTGGATAACTCTCTGACTTATAGAAATGAGGTGTCACCATGTTGCCCAGGCTGGTCTTGAACCCCTGGGCTCAGACAATTCTCTTACCTCAGCCTCTCAAAGTGTTGAGATTACAGGCTTGAGCCACCACATCCAGCTGAAATGTATTTCTTTTTTTTATATTTTTTATTATGATTTTATGGGGTACAGTTAAGCATTAGGTGTACAATTACGTTTCATTCAGGCACCCTGCTGATAAGGGGTGTTTCCCCATCCCCAGGCAGATATTTGCTACTGTTAATCCCATCCCCTCGCCCCCCATAGTTTCCCAGTACCATCAGTCATTTTCTTATAGTATTACATTGGATGTTCAAGGTCCATTATATGAGTGAGAACATGTGATACTCGCATCTTTGTTTCTGTGAGAGGTAGCTCAGTATTATAGACTCTAGTTCCATCCAAGTTCCTGCGAAATTCATGATTTTGTTCTTTTTTATGGTTGTGTAGTATTCCATTGTGTATATGTACCACATTTTTTAAATCCAGTCCTCTTTTGATGGGCAGCATGGTTGTTTCCAGGTTCTTGCTATTGTGAACAATGCTGCGATAAACATACGTGTGCAGGTATCTTTTTTATAGAGTGATTTGTGTTCTTCAGGGTATATTCCCAGTAGGGGGATTGCAGGGTCATATGGAAGGTCAATTTTTAGAGCTTTTAGGAATCGCCACACTGCTTTCCACAGAGGTTGCACTAGTTTACACTCCCACCAACAGTGTAGAAGTGTTCCCTTTTCACCACACCCTCTCCAGCAGCTGTTATTTTTTGAGTTGTTGATAATTGCCATTCTGACTGGAGTTAGGTGGTATCTCAGTGTGGTTTTGATTTGCATCTCCCTGATGATTAGTGAGGTTGAGCATTTCTTCATGTGTTTGTTGGCTGCTCGAATGTCTTCTTTTGTGAAGTGTCTGTTCATGTCTTTTGCCCATTTTATAATGGGGTTGTTTGTTTTCTTCTTTTCAGTACGCTTCAGTTCCTTGTAGATCCAGGATGTTAAGCCTTTGTCAGACCTAGAGTTGGCAAATACTTTTTCCCAGTCTGTAGGCTGTCTCCCTG
>NW_007057642.1:31533-35836 GCF_000164805.1 Carlito syrichta | reverse complement strand
CCCGTCCGGCGCGGGGCTCGGGGCCTTCGTGGAGGCCGGAGCCCGCAGGAGACTCGGGCGCCCAAAGACCCACCGTGGCCTTGTCGGGAGACGACACCGCGCGGCCGCGAACGCGGGACAGGAGTGCGGAGCGTGGTCCTCAGCCTTCCCCGAGATGCCCCCGCACCCCCAGAATTCAGGGGAAAGCGGCGGGGGAGAAACGCCGAGTGGAGCGACGGGCGACGTCCGCCACCTCCCCCTGTTGTCGGGGGTTCATGGACACGTTGTCGCAGCCACTTCGGAACACGGGGGGGGGCGGGATGCATCCGAACGTGGGGTTCCGTGACCCTCAGTTCCCCTGTGGGAATCCCCTCGACGGAGGGCGCGAGCCTTCACTAGTAGGTACCAGAATGTGCATCCCAGTCACATCCAGAATAGCTCCAGACAGGCGAGAATCCAAATGTTCCTAAGGAGAGAATGGTATTGGCTGGAATGGTGGCGCCTGTATTCCCGGCTGCTTGGAGGCAGAGGTGGGAGGACTGCTGGAGCCGGAGTCGGAGGCTGCAGTGAGCCGTGATCACAGCGGTGCACTCCAGCACCGTACGAAGGGAGACGCTGTCCCCCAAAAATAAATAAAAGAGAATGGATAAATCATTTGTGGTATATTCACAGAAGGGAATAATACCTAGCAATGGGGATAAATGCTACAGCCGCGTGAAGCTATATGGGTGAATCCCAGAGCCGAAAAGTTGAGAGAAGACAGGTGCAAAAGGGAACATATTAATTGATTCCATTTATAGAAAGGTCAGTACCAGGCAAAACTGTTTTGTGGTGTCATAAATCTAGATTGTAGTCACCTTTAGGGAGGTCGAGACTTAAGGGATACAAGCTCTGGTATGTGTTCTGTGACTCGATTAGATGCTGGCTCACTTTCCAAAAACAGTTACCCAACTGAACATTTTCTGCATGTGTTTTGTTTAAAGTGTTTTTAGAATAACTTTTAATCAACTTTAATTAAAAGTTTTTTAATTATATAAAAAGCCGAAAGTGTTCATTTGTGCAAGCTGCCCTTAATTCATGTCAACATACATTCTACTTTATTTTATTTTTTTGAGTCAGAGTCTCACTCTGTTGCCCAGGTTGGAATGCAGTGGCACAGTCACGGCCACCACAGCCTCGATCTGCTGGGCTCAGGGGATCCTTCCACCTCAGCCTTCA
Source organism: Carlito syrichta (assembly GCF_000164805.1). Lineage (NCBI taxonomy): Eukaryota > Metazoa > Chordata > Mammalia > Primates > Tarsiidae > Carlito > Carlito syrichta. The sequence goes on along the minus strand of NW_007057642.1, from coordinate 34,639 downwards.
AGTAGCTGGAACTATAGGTGCACACCACTACGCCCGTCAAATTTTATGATTTATTGTAGAGACAAGATCTCACCATGGTGCCCAGCTGGTCTTGAACCCCTGGGCTCTAGCAATCCTCTCGTCTCTGCCTCCCGAAGTTCTGGGTGCCTGGCTACATTCCACTTTGTAATCACTGTCTGAGGCACTGGAGGCACTGGGGAGACCTGGTATATTCCAGGAATTCATCTTCTAAGAGGTAGCACAAATATAAACATTCTTTGGGAGTTGGCTTTGATCCTGTGCTGTTAGGGAAGTCCAAAATACTTTTGAATAAATTTGGGAAAACAGTATGTGTTACGGTCATCTCAGTGGAACCTCCAAAATATGTTAGGGTCACACTCTCCCAGCGGGACCTCCAGAATATTAGGTCAGGGCTGCTGGGGTTGTGGGTGCCTGGGGTGTAATCCAATGCCACATGAAAGATGCAAAGAATTGGATGGAAGTTAGATTAGAACATATAGTTTACTTAAAAGTAAACGACGGAAGAAGGGGGGACTCACCTCCCCAAGGTGGGAAAGGCAGCCAAAGCCAGGGAACATGGCAATAGCCATAGGTCAAAGAGCGTATGGCTATACCAGAGTCTAGCAAGGCAATGGCCCATGGCTGCTCATGGTTGAGTCCTTTTAACCATTCTCCTTGATGGGGGAAGGTCATTAAGGAGATTGGGTGGTGGTCTGCTCCACTTTATCACAAAGGGGCAGGCAAGCGCAGGTACTGATGTCAGGTGATGGACAGCAGGCAGATGGATGGGTTAGTCACATGATTGCTGCCATGGTAGGGTCTGTCTGTGTCATGTAGGTCACAAAGGGCTGATTATGTTAACTTGGGGGTTTGGGCCCGGAGGAGTTTTTCCTGCAAGAGACATGTTAGACATTTACAATCCACAAACTCCTTAACCAAAGTTGGCCTTATTATCATTTCTATGACTTTGACCTTCCGCCTTGACAAGGGACCTGAAAGTTTTATAAATTATCATGCTAAATCATAAATTGAAAGGTTGGGCTGTCCTGGTCTTGCATCTGGTGATTTGCTGAAGGGGTGGGATAGGCTGCCATTTGGCTGGCAGTAGTATGTCTAAATGCTTTCTAATGGTTATGCTGAGGCCAAAAGACTAAACTAAGAATAAGTTTCTCCTAGGTTTCTATAGGTACCCTCTTTCAGTACGTACCTAGGCAGTTTCTGATGCCTTAGGAGAAAACGTAAGATCCTGGTAAGTTCTTTTGGGCAGGGGCAAGGGTGATTAACTGTCTCAGTTTTCTCAGAGCTGAGGGGTTTCCAAGAATGTGGGACTTTTAGTGCTAAGTCCAGGGGAGTTACCAGGGAAATGGTAACAGAAACAAAGGCACCCATTCAGGTGATGCCTGATAATATTTTATGAAACTTAATAGCCATGGAATGCTTTTGAACAAGAGCAACAAGAAGAAAAAATGTGTGTGCCGGAAAGGGATGAGTTCGCATAGGTAAAATCCTCGAGCTGAAATCCAGGTAAAGGGTTGTTATAATAGTCCAAAAAAAGTGAAACACTTGATTTTCAGGGACCTATGAGAATCCCACTAATGCCTTCTTTTTAAACAAGTTTTCTTGTTATATATTCAGTTTAGGAACTGTTTCTTCCCTACCTTTTCTCTCATTCTTAAATATTAATATTTATCTGTAATACTCATTTTAGTAATAAGACAGGTGGATTACATCAATGTCAATTTCCTGGTTGTGATATTGTATTATGTTATGCAAGATGCTGCCATTAGAGGAACCTGGGTGAAGAGTATATGGGATCTCTATATTATTTTTTACAACAGCATGTGACTCTACAGTTCTCTCAAAAAATATAGGTTGCATTTGGTCCACAGACCAGTTTGCTGCTGGTTTCAAAAATAGAAAGGAAGAAGTGTTTGCACCAAGGAGAGTTGTAGAAATGAGGCAGCCCAGAGTCGATCATGTAGAATCTAGTCATCCATGACGTGTTTTAAATTTTTATTAGAAATATGATGGAAGGCCACTGGAAGGGTTTTGGCTAGGGGAGAAATACAATCAGATTCATGTTTCTTTCTCTTTTTCTTGAGTTGGAGTCTCACTTCATTGCCCAGGCTGGAGTGCAGTGGCACACTCATGGCCACTCCAGCGTCGACCTGCTGGGCTCCGGTGATCCTTCTGCCTCAGCCTTCCAAGGAGCAGAAACTACAGGCGCGGCTACCGCGCCCGGCCAGTTTTTGATTTATTGTAGAGACAGGGTCTCGCCAAGTTGCCAGGGATGCTCTCGAACCTGCGGGCTCAGGCAAGCCACTCGTCTTGACCTCCCCAAACGCTCTAAGAGCTCACCTTTGCTGTGGTTGGAGAATGGACTGTATGGGGACACACATAAAAGCAGAGAAGTCAATTAGTGGCTGCCAGGAATCCAGGGTGGAAACGATGGTGACTTGGGCAAGTGTAGTGGTAGCCGGGGTAGAAGAAGCTGCCGGATCAGCAGGCAGGGCTTGCTGGTGAAAGGGGCATGGGATGTGAAGGTAAGACAGTTCCTGTGTTTTGGGTTTCATCCACTGAGGCGGAAAGACTGGAGCAAGAACGAGGAGGGCAGAGCCCGGAGGGCTCTTCCGTTGAAATTCCTATTAGCCGTCCAGGTGGAAACTTCCAAGTCTGCAGCTCAGAGGCCAGTCCAAGTTGGAGACTGAGGTTTGAAGCGGAGGATACTTCCCTCGTGGAGCAGCCCACCCAGGGGGCGAGCGTGCTAGGAGTCGAGATCTGGAGGGACCCGCGTGGCTCCGAGAGGGGAGTGCCCGCAGGGACACCGAGGGACCAGAGTACAGGGCCGGAAGAAGGAGAAGGTGGGTAGGAGGGGAAGGGGAATCGGGGGAAGGGAAGGATGCTCCTACCAAGAAAAGAAGCGGCGGGCATGGAGCATGGCCACAAACGGACGAGGCGTGGTTGCAGAGGGGGCCAAAGGCGCGAGTATTCAGGAGACGGATGGAAAAGGAAGACCGCTGGAAAATGGCAGGAAGAACAGCGAGGGCGTAAAGGAAGCACGGGAAGAACAGAAAAGAGAGAAATGGGGGCGCGGAAGCGCCAGAAG
>NW_007057642.1:25234-31498 GCF_000164805.1 Carlito syrichta | reverse complement strand
CCTCGACGTGCAGGGCTCCGGCGATCCTCTCCGCTGGCTTCCCAAAGCGCTGGGATCGCAGGCATGAGCGCAGCACCCCGCCAGCTGGTGCTGGAACCCACGTGTGCTGGAATCCCGGCAGTGAGTTTCGGGAGGCTCACGGAGGCGTCGTGCCACGTCCAGGTCCCACCAGCTTGGTTGAGAACCCGGGAGGCGGGAAAGGCTGGGCAGCCGCAGGCGGAGGGGGAGGGGAACAGTCCAGGCCGGAAGGGAAGGGGTTGGGGGGCGGGGGTGGAGACCGCTCCTACCCGAGCCTGGGGGAGCTGGGAGGAGCCAGAGGGAGAACTCTCCCCACCATACCTTGGAGTAGGCGCGGAGGCGCAGTTTTCGAAGTGGGGGGAGAGAAGGGGTCTGCAGCCCCGGGAGCCGCAGCCAGGGTCGCAGAAGCCGCCTCGGCGGGCGCTGGAGCCGAGTTGGGCCAGGCTCAGGAGTGGTGGCCCGAGGAGGTCATGTGGTGGGACAGAGCTCTTCAGGCCTGGCACGGTGGCTCTTGCCTGCAGGCCCACCACTTTGGGAGGCTGAGGCAAGGGGTGGCTTGAACCCGGGAGTTCGAGACCAGCCTGAGCAACATAGCGAGACCTACTCTCTACAGAAAATTTAAAAAAAATCAGCCAGGGTGGTGGAGTCCACTTGTAGTCCCAGCTATTGGGAGGCTGAGGTAGAGTGATTGCCTGAACGCAGGAGGTCGAGGCTGTGGTGAGCCATGATCTAGCCACTGCACTCCAGCCTGGGCGCCAGAGACCACCCACGACTCAAACAGCAACAACGAGAAGATTCAGAGTTTCAAATACAAATAAAAGTATTTTGTTCATAAAAAAAGAGAAGAACTTTGAGGGTTGAACACTGAGGACACTCCAGCATTTAGAAATACTGAAAAAAGGCACTGAGATAAAGTAGAAACCAGGACAGATTGGTATATCAAAAGCCAAGTGAAGGAAGGCCAAGTAATCAGTTTTGTCAGACGTCATTGTGTAATTGAATAGGAAGGATGGAGAACTGACCATTAGATTTGGTAAGGTGGACTTTGTTGATAACCTTGACAGGAGTAGTTCCAATAAAAGAGTAGGGGCAAACACCCTATAGGGTGAGTTTAGTAGGGAACGATTTAAGCAAATGGAAAATTTTGCTTTCAAATGGAGTGCAGAGCCAGGCGCGGTGGCTCAAGCCTGTAATCCCAGAACTTTGGGAGGCTGAGGCAAGAGGATTGCCTGAGTCCAGGGGTTCAAGACCAGCCTGGGCAACTTGGTGAGACCTCGTCTCTACAATAAATCAAGAAATTAACTGGGCATGGTGGCATGTGCCTGTAGTTCCAGCTACTTGGAAGACTGAGGAGGAAGGATTGCCTGAGCCCAGCAGGTCAAGACTGCAGTGGCTGCAAGCTTGTCACTGCACTCCAGCTCAGGCAACAGAGTGAGACTCCAACTAAAAAAAAAAAAAACAAAAAACAGTATAAAAGGGAGTACAGATATGGGGCTCTCTTCTGTAGGGGGACTATTAGGTTAAAATATCAGTGCTGGGACCTCAAAAATGTTAGGTCAGACCCAATGAGGGGGTGTCTGTGATTTGGTTCCACCCAAAGATGCAAAGAATTGCACAGAAGTTAGAATGAGAACTAGTTTATTTAACAAGTAAATTGGGGAGAGAGAAAGAGGAGATTCTCCCCAAGGTAGGGGAGAGGACTAAAGCTAGGAAACATGGCAGCCATAGCTCAAAGAGCAACGTGTACACAGCAGAGTTTAACAAAGCAATGGCAAGTGATTGCTTCAAGTTGAATGCTTTTTTTTTTTTTTTTGAGTTGGAGTCTCACTCTGTTGCCCAGACTGGAGTGCAGTGGCCACGCCCGGCCACTACAGCCTCGACCTGCTGGGCTCTGGCCATCCTTCCACCTCAGCCTTCCAAGTAGCTGGAACTACAGGCGTGTGCTACCACGCCTGGCTAATTTTTTGATTTATTGTCAAGTTGCCCAGGCGAGTCTCGAACCCCCGGGCTCAGGCAATCCACTCACCTCGGCCTCCCAAAGTGCTGGGATTACAGGCTGAGCCTGGCCAAGTTGAATGCTTCCCTTTGATGCAGGGGCAGGTCGTTAAGGTGACTGGGTGTGGTCTGTTTCACGTCATCACAAAGGGGACAGGTAAGCCCAGGTACCGATGTCAGGTGATGGACAGTAGGCAGATGGGTGGGCTAGTCACATACCTGCTGCCACGTTGATGGGGCTTATCTGTGTCATGAAGGTCATGAAGGGCTGATCAGGTTAACTTGGGTCTTATGGGCGGAGGCAAATACTTGAAATAGAAAAGCTAATTAGTACAAAACAAACTGGGGAGGGTGGTTGTAAACAGTTATCAATAGCTACCTCTGAAAAACTGGTTCTGTCCTTGGTTAGCAATTAGAGGACAAGTTAAAGTGAACTGATAGAAAAACGTGACAAAGCTAGGCAGTGTTAAAATGACTGCTACTGGGTATATCAACTCCATCTTGGTCCTTTCAGGGATAAGAGAATAATGATTTTTTACTTCCTAAGAAGGAATATATGTGATGTAAGAATTTTTAAAAATCGTAAAACATATAGCCGGGCTCGGTGGCTCAGCCTGTAATCCCGCACCTTTGGGAGGCTGAGGTGGGTGGACTGCCTGAGCCCGCGGGTTCGAGACCCGCCTGGGCAGGCGAGACCTCATCTCTACAATAAATCAAAAAATCAGCCAGGCGTGGTAGCGCGCGCCTGTAGTTCCAGCTACGTGGAAGGCTGAGGTGGAAGGATCGCCGGAGCCCAGCAGGTCGAGGCTGCGGTGTCCGGGAGCGGCCACTGCACTCCAGTCTGGGCGAGAGAGTGAGACTCCAACTCAAAAAAACAAAAACAAAAACATATATACGAGGGGGACCCAAAACCCGGAATTATCCTTTGGAGGGCGGGTCCCTTGTGGTACAGTGTTCCCACCCCCAACCCCATGTAAGTGTTCTAGGAACTGTTAGGTTGAAATGTTAGGTCTGTGCCATGGGTAGCAAAGATTTACACAAGAATTTAAGTAAGCAAAAGAGTGTATTCCCTTTCCAAGAGAGGAAAGGGGCTGGTCACTAAGAGAAGTGTCAGCCTAATGCTTGGGGCTCTGGGTTTGTAAGATTCTTTTCAGGAATTGGAGGAGGGAATTGATTGTTTTGCAAAGAACATTCTAGTGGTACCTGACGGTGGGGGTGGTTGTTGCCATGGCTGCAGAGGTCCAGCCTCCACAGAGCAGGGCCTGAGGTGGGGGAGGGAATGAGAAAGAAAGACAAGAGACAGCGGGATTGGGAGGTCTCTCTCCTCAGTAGGTGAGAGCAAGTTTATTATTTAGCATGCCTCTTATATATATAGGGCAAAACTAGGGCAAAACTGTACAAGGGACTATTGTAAAAACAAGCAGCATCAGCATCTGGGCCAGGCATCTGGGCCAGGTGTGATTGACGTCATGTTGCTTTGTTTTATTATAAAGTAAAAAATCAAGGTTAGGGGAGATGAGTGAACCACAGCGGAATAATGTTGTTATTAGAAGGCGAGCTGTTCTGTGTTTATCTTTTTGTACCTAGGGCTTTATTGTAGCTAAGACGTTATCTGTACTATGTGTACCCGGATATGTGGGCATCTGAGACGCTGCTTCATGTAGCAGGCTGCATTCCTCACAGTCTGCCTTTGGCTAGAATGCAGAGTTTCCAAGCGAGACCTTGTCTATGAGCTTGGGGTACTCAAGGCCCACTACATTTTACGTTTTACGTAGCAGGCTGCATCCCTCGCTTGCCTTTGGCTAGAATGCAGAGCTTCCAGGCGAGACCGTTGCCTACAAGCCTGGGGTACTCAAGGCCTGCTACAGTGGCAGTGCTTGTCTGCTCCCCACATCACATCTACTCCGAGATGAGGGAGTATAGGCTTAGTTCCTTGAACACAAGCCAAGAACACAAAGACCTTGTCAGCTTATGCTCTGGTCTCCTTCACATGGCGATTAGCTGCTCAGGATGCATGTGTTTCAGGTAATCTGATCATGTAGATGGGGAGACTGGGCCAGGATCTGTAAGAGAAATTCTTAAAGTGGCTTATCCTGTAATCCCAGCACTTTGGGAGGCCAAGGTGAGTGGATTGTCTGATCCCACGGGTTCAAGTCCAGCCCCGGCAACTTGACGAGACCTCGTCTCTACAATAAATAAAAAATTAGCTGGGTGTGGTAGCGCATGCCTGTAGTTCCAGCTGCTTGGAAGGCTGAGGTGGAGGGATCGTGGGAGACCAGCAGGTTGACGCTGGGGTGGCCGTGAGTGTGCCACTGCCCTCTAGTCTGGGTGACGGAGTGAGACTCCAACTCAAAAAATTAAAAAATTTAAAAAAGAGAAATTCTTAAAACACAAATGTTATCTTTGATGTCCTTTGATTTAGGGAACCAAAGGTACAATGAAACTTAGCTGGGGGTGTGATATTGTTCTTGGGTTCTATATGTTTTTAGAACATAATTGATTATTCTTGTTAAGATTGGGGACCCATGGTCAGAGTGTAATTAGTCACGTGCATGAGAAAGTTGAGCCAGGGTTGTATCAGGAGAAGTGGAGCCAAGTTTTCTGTTAGGTTTGTTTTAGTATGGTTATAGTAACTCCATTTTGATTTTGCCCTTTCAGGAACCCATTAGCATCAGTGTACCAGCTAGAGTTGTTGTGAGAGGATGCACTCAGCTTCAGTGAATTTCTTTTCTGGAGTCTTTCAAAGCATTTGCCCATTTCATGTTGGGTGCAAGAACACTTACCCATGCCATGCTGAGTGTTCAGTTTTTGACCAAAAAATGGCCTGACTCCTGTGTCCCACCCTCCCTATTCATGCGATCTTGCCCCTGTGTCCATTTTTATTTCCCTGAGTGAAAAAAGACCTCAAGGGGAAACGTTTTGCCAATGTGGAAGAGGTGATACAAAAACTGGCAGAAGCACTAAAAGGCATCAACACTGACGAGTTCCACAACTGTTTCAAGCAGTAGAAAAAGCATCTCGATAGGTGTATTGTATTCACTGGAGAGTACTCTGAAGGTGTCTGAAATTTGAACATTTAAGAATAAATACTCAATTTTTCATAAATTCTGGTTCTTGGGGGTTCCCCCTCATATATGTGTGGACATATGTGGACATATATAGATATGTATATATCCACATATACACACATATATGTACAAATATACACACGTACATACATATGTATATATATATATATATATATACAAGGTCTGACAAGTTCACAAACTCAGCCTAGAAGAAGTGCTACATACCTCATTACTGGCTATCACTATGGTCACCTTTGAAGTATTCCATTTGGGAAACTATACACCCGTGCCGGTACCTAGTCCACCTGTCAAAGCAATTTTGGAACTCTTTTTCTGGAAGGGCTATCAGAGCTGTCATATTACCCTTGATGTCCTGAATGTTATTAAAATGTTTCAGTATTTCCGTTATCTTCAGGTAAAGAAAAGGTCCTTGGGGGGCAGCTCAGGTGAGTTATCTGTCGACTGGCTAAAAACCCCCTCACAGACAGTGGTGTGTGAGCTGGTGCATTGTTTGTGATGCAAGAGCTCCTTTGGAAGCTTTCTTGCACACACCTTTCTCATGCCAAGATTTTCCATTAAGATTTTCCTGTTTCTCTATTAATGTTTATTTGGTCTGCTGTGCTTCTCACAGTCAACCGATTGTGGCACACAATTTGACACATTTTTGCAATATTTTCATCAGTTCTGCTCATTATTGGCCATCCTGACCCATCTTCATCAGTGAAGCTTTCTCTCCCCTCAGAAAGACACTTAATCCATTTGTACACTGCCATTTTCTTCATGGTGTTATCCCCATAAAATTGAACTAACGTGTCCCAGATTTTACTTCCACTCTTGCCAAGTTTAGCAAAAAATTTAATGTTCATTGCTCTAATTCAAGCTCTGACATTCTCATGACAGCACACAAAAACATGCAATAACAATAATGAACGCCACTCAGCAAGATACTGCCACACGTTGACATGAACACAGCTGTGAGAGACTGATATGCCAAGGTTATGAAACCTTACCAAGTTGTTTGTATAGTGCTGCCAATGTAAGCACATGGGAAATTCATGAACTTGTCAGACCATATATATAGATAATAAGAAATAAAATCTTAGACCAGGCACAGTGGCTCACGCCTGTAATCCCAGCACTTTGGGAGGCAGAGGCAAGAGGATTGCCTGAACTCAGGAGTTCG
>NW_007057642.1:22581-24666 GCF_000164805.1 Carlito syrichta | reverse complement strand
GGTAGCGTGCGCCTGTAGTTCCGGCTACTCGGAAGGCTAAGGCGCAAGGATCGCTGGAGCCCAGCAGGTCGATGCTGCGGTGGCCGGGAGCAACCACTGCACTCCAGTCTGGGCAACAGAGTGAGACTCCAACTCAAAAAAAAAATATATGAAATAACAAATGAGATTATCAGTTGAGAGTTAAAAAGGAAGAGATCTTGAAGATCTAGTAGAGAGGCAAAAGGTGTGAAATTATTGTCTTGGAGAATAGGGGATGAACTGATTTGGGAATAAAGCTTCACTGAACTGAGCTGACAGCCTGCTTGAGATTGTGTCCTAATTTTAATATGAGACCCGTTGTTTTGGATTTTTCTTTAGCTATGTGTATTGAGCTAGCGAGTGCAGCCCAACAGCATAAGTAGAGCTGGATTTAGTCGGTTGAGGTGATACTAGGGAATATTATGGGGGAAGAAGTGCCCGGGAGTTTCTGGTTTATGTGAGGTAGTGTTTAGAGTGATAAATCAAAGAATTTAAGTTGGTTGATGTGGAAAGTAAAATCAGGAGAGTGATGGGTAGTTTACAGGAAGTGATGGTCAGCATGAGATGCAAGAAACAGAAGTTTAGGAAGGAGTGCCCATATTATGAATGAATGACCAGGGCTAGCGTGTGACCATGGGAATAAGTGAGGTGGTCTAGAAAACACCACGACTGGAAACAAGTGGACAAGGAACTGAGAAGCCTGCCTATTGGGTGAATTGTCCCCATGGATGATGTGGCATTTGCACTGGGCTTTGAAAAATGATAAGAATTTTGCAAGAAATAGATTTGGAAAGAAAATTCCAGGCAGGAAAAAAAATGCTATTACCAAGGAGCTGACCCTGTTCCACCCATGTCTGGTGGTCTGGTGCTTTCCCAAATCTGCCTCCAGAGCCCTCGCTATCAATGCTAATTAATAGTGTCCTTGTGGTATTGCCAGACCTATTTAGCAGTAGGCCAGCAGGTGGCAGTGCAGATCTGCCCTTCCCAAGACTGGCTGTTTATATGGCCCTAGAGAAAAAAAGGAAGTGAGAATTCGCATTGGAATAGAGATAAGTGGCCTGTAGATGAGTGTCTTTAGTAATGCCTGCAGCGTCAAAGACCTCAGGGGAGGAGAATAAATTAGGGAACCCTTGGGGAAAAGATCAGGGAGAAGGTAAAAGGAAAGGAGGCTGCCTCAGGGTGGGGGTATGATGTGGTGGGCTCTTAGAGGGGAACAGGCTTTGTTCTTCATAGTAATTTTTTTAAAAATTTATTTTAGAGTTGTGGGGTACAAGTGAGGATTTATCACAAAAGTAACTTGTATGCAGGTGTAGTTTGGGCTTCTTGCTGGTCCTCTTTCCCCCCATAATGACCAGGTACCCAGTGTGATGTTACACACTCCCCTCCTTCCCGTTCTCTAGCAGGGACCAGCATCTGCCGGTCCACCTTTGTGCCCATGTGACTAGTGATCAGGGCCTGCTTAGGAGTCATACTTTTAAAGATACCCACTGTGCTAGTTAGGTGTGGTGGCACATGCCTGTAGTTCAAGCTACTTGGAAGGCTGAAGCGGAAGGGTCGCCTAGAGCCCAGCAGGTCGAGGCTGCAGTGGCCGGGAGCGTGCCACTGCACTCCAGGCTGGGCCACAGAGTAAGACTTCAACTCAAAATAAATAAATAAATAAAAATAAAATAAAGACACGCACTCTGGAACCAAAGGTGACGATTCACTGAACTAGGATTACCTTAACCAGTTGCAACAGGAAATCCCTGGAGGAGGTGTGTGCTGACTTGATCAGAGGCACAGAGGAAAAGAATCTCAAAATAAAGGAGCAGTTTGGATGTCCAACAAGACTAGAGTATTTAGCCTTGGGGTGAAGGTTCTCGGTCTGGGACCCTTTCTACATGAGGACCCACAAATGACTCACCGACTTGCACAGTCCTGAGATTGTTGAACAGATTGCTTACATCAATACAGAGCCAGGAGCTGAGGCTGTTCAGAACTGCAGATGCTTGTGTCAACTATTTTGGTGTTTTTTTTTTGTTTTTTTTTTGAGTTGGAGTCTCACTTTGTCACCCAGACTGGAGTGCA
>NW_007057642.1:20784-22330 GCF_000164805.1 Carlito syrichta | reverse complement strand
GAGCCCAGAGGTTCGAGACCAGCCTGGGCAATTTGGTGAGACCTCATCAAATCACAAAAAATAACTGGGAGTGGTAGCCTGCGTCTGTAGTTCCAGCTACTTGGAAGGCTGAGGTGGAAGGATCACCGGAGCCCAGCAAGTCAACACTGGGGTGGCCGTGAGTGTGCCACTGCACTCCAACCTGGGCAACAGATTGAGACTCCAACTCAAAAATAAATAAATAAATCTCTGGAAGGCTTATTAAGATAGATTTCCTGGTCCCACCCTGCTGAGATTCTGACTCAGCAGCCTGGGGTGGGGCTGAGAATTTGCATGTCTAACAGACTCCCTGGAGATGGAGATGTCAGCCCCTCAGAGGCTTCTTGCAGGAGATAGACATACAGTTATTCTTCCGAGACCAGTGGAGTTCAAGGTCAAGAATACTAAAGAGGAAGGAGCAAATGCCAAGTTAGACAGCACCTGATCTTCTAATGAATACGTACTCTTGCCTCTATTCTGGCGAAACAAACTTAGGTTAGCTGGAATATTTCCTAAAAGACTTGTTCCTACAAGGTCAGAAGGGCTCTCCATGAGCAGATAGAACATATCTATTAACTCAGCAATGACTTGAAAACAAGAATATGACGTCTCTCTATGGGTATACAGAGAATAGTGCCGAGAGGGCCCAATTTGTAGTAGTGATCATTAAATGATCATCAACTCTAAGGTCGGCTTCTGTTCTATCTTTATCATAGGTGATCCTTCCATCTCAGCCTTCCAAGTAACTGGAACTACAGGCATGCACCACCATGCCCAGCTAATTTTTTGATTTATTGTAGAGTCAAGGTCTCACCACGTTGCCTTGGTCTCGAACCCCTAGACTCAGGCAATCCTCTCATTTAAGTCTCTCAAAGTGCTGGGATTACAGACTTGAGCCACCACGCCCAGCTAGGTATAATATAAGGTTGACTTCTGTTCTTGCTTTATCATAATTATTTCTGTGCCTTCTTTTCCCCATCTGTTGAGAAAAAACAAAATCAAACAAGGAATCACGAGATCTACCTCTTGAGGAAGTTTACTTGAAAGCTGGAGTTTGCATTAGATACACTTTTATTTATTTATTTATTTATTTTTGAATTGGAGTCTCACTCTGTTACCCAGGCTGGAGTGCAGTGGCACGCTCATGGCTACTGCAGTCTCAGCCTTCTAGGTTCAGGCGATCCTTCCACCTCAGCCTTCCAAGTAACTGGAACTACAGGTGTGCACCACCATGCCCAGCTAATTTTTTGATTTATTGTAGAGTCAAGGTCTCACCAAGTTGCCCACTTGATCTCGAACCCCTGTAGTCAGTCAATCCTCTCAAAGTGCTGGGATTACAGACTTGAGCCACCATGCCCGGATAGGTGTACTTTTAAAATCCTTTCAATACCTGAAATTCTGAGCCCACTGACAGTGCCTCATTTCAGTTGCTGCCATCTCTCTCTCTCTTTTTAAAAAAATTTTTGCCGGGCTCAGTGGCTCAGCCTGTAATCTCGCGCCTTTAGGAGGCTGAGGTGAGTGGATTGCC
>NW_007057642.1:18363-20764 GCF_000164805.1 Carlito syrichta | reverse complement strand
TCAAATCAGCCGGGCGTGGTAGCGCACGCCTGTAATTCCGGCTACTCGGAAGGCTGAGGCGGAAGGATCGCCGGAGTCCAGCGGGTCGAGGCTGCGGTGGCCGGGAGCGGCCACTGCACTCCAGTCTGGGTGACAGAGTGAGACTCCAACTCAAAAAAAAAAAAAAAAAAAATTTTTTTTGAGATAGCGTTTTGCTCTGTCACTCAGGCTGGAGTGCAGTGGTGTGATCATGGCTCACTACAGCCTCAAACTCCTGGGCTAAAGCAATCCTCCTGCCTCAACCTCCTGAGTAGCCGTAACTGTAGGTATGCAACACCATGGTTAATCTTTTTTTAACATTTTGTAGAGACGGGGATCTCACTATGTTGTTCTGGTCTCAAACTCCTGGCCTCAAGGGATCCTCCCACCTTGGCCTCCCAGAGTACTAGGATTACAGGCATGAGCCATCATACTCAGCTGTTATCTCTTAGCATAACAGCCTCCTTACAGTTTCTACAGTGTAGTCAGTGATATTTCAAAAATTCAACCCTGATCATGTTATTACTCGGCTCAGCCTACTAGCTGTGAGTGGTAGTCAGAATCAAGTCCAAGCTTTTTGTCCTGGCATGCTTGGCCTGCTCTCCTTCCAGCCTCTTCTCACCTCTTGGTACCCTGCACTGCAGCCATGCTGAGATTCTTGCAGGATCACAAACACACCAGGCTCTTTCCTTCAAGCCCTTGCTCACACTCTATCCTCAGCCTAGAACACTATTTTGTCCTATCTCCCTACCTCTTACTTTGTCAGAGTAACTACTACTGAACTCTAGGTCTTTCTCAACTTCACAAAGAGCAAGTCTTCCCAGACATGGCCACAGTCCTATCTCCTGCCTGAGTTGCATGTCTCTCCCCCACAACCCCCCCCATGTAAGACCAGGTCTGGGGGTCACCAGTCACATAAACTCTGATGTTCATACAATCAGACACAATCTTCTGTGGCATCCCCACTGGAGTTTATGAGCCTTTTTTTTTTTAATTGGCATCCAACTCTGTCACCCAGACAGAGGCAGTGGGCAGGAGGCAGTGGGCAGTAGCATGATCACAGCTCATTGCAGCCTCAACTTCCTGGGCTTAAGCATGCCTACCTCAGCCTCTGGAGTAGCTGGACTGCAGGAAGGTGCCACTACACCCACTAATTTTTTCTTTTTTCTTGTTCTTTTTGGTGTGTAGAGAGGGTTCTCACTATGTTCCCCAGCTGTTCTCAAACTCCTGAACACAAGCCATCCTCCCACCTTGGCCTTCTGTAGTGCTGCGATTGCAGATGTGAGCCCTGTGCCTGGCCAAGTTTGTGAGTCTTGTAAGTCTCCTATGCTTCCTTCACTAATAGACTATAGACACTCAGGAAAGTGTGATTGTTTCTGATGGTTGAAAAGAGCAAGAGCAAAGGGACATTTGAGCTAGACCCTGAAGTGTGTATCAATAGGCAGAAAAGGTAAATAAGATATTTCAAGCAGAATAAATCACAAAAAAAAGTGCAGAGGCAGTTTTGTGTGACTAGATTAGATAGGCATGAATAAATAGAAATTAAGATAAATTATATAAAGCCCTAAGTGCTACATTAATCAATATAAATTTTATTCTGCTGGTGGGCAAACATTGATGAGTTTTGAGCACAACAGTGATATAATCCAGTTTGGCTTTAAACATATTTTTCGCTCAGTTTTTTTTTTTTGCCACAAAACAAAGCATGCTTGTTTTATTTTTATTATTTCAGAAAAAATTATCAGGTAAGTGAAAGGCTTCTATAATCCCACTCACTAGGATTAGTGACTATTAATAGTTTAGTATGATGTTCCATTTTTTTCTGTACACGCGTGCATGTGTGTATGAGTTTCTGTATAATTCATTTATAAAATCGACAGCCAGGCATGGTGGCTTAAGCTTTAATCCCAGCACTTTGAGAGGCTGAAGTGAGAGGATTGCCTGAGCCCACAGGTTCAAGACCAGCCCGGGCAACTTGGTGAGGCCTCATCTCTAAAAAAAGAAAAAAAAGAAAAAGAAGAACAAGATAATTTCAAGTATACTTTTGCCACTGCCTTTTTAAAAATAATGGTAAATATCTTGTATGAGAAAGCAAATCACTCACATATTTTTAAAATTAAATTTTTTTTAATTTTTAATTTTAAAGATGTGGGGTACAATTCAGAATTAGGTATACAAATCTTCATTATGCAGGTACCCTCGTTGATGAGGTGAATTTATTTTATTCTAAAGTTGTGGGGTACAAGCCAGGATTGCATACATAAGTGGTTTAGGTTCAGGTGAAGTTTTGGACCTCCCACTGGACCTTACTTCATTTGTATTAGGATTAGTTACCCTTATTGACGTTATGTGTCTGCCCCCCTACCCCCCCCCCCCCCCCCGC
>NW_007057642.1:11274-18343 GCF_000164805.1 Carlito syrichta | reverse complement strand
CCGCTGTGCTGCCACAGCCAATCCCTTTTTTGTAGTATTACGATAGGTGTTCAAGGTCCACTTATGAGTGAGAGCATATGGTACTTGGTTGGTTCCATGATGGATCACTGAATACGATAGACTCCAAATCTATCCAAGTTGTTGCAAAGTCTGTAATTTTGTCCTTCTTTCTGGCTGCATAATATCCCATTGTGTATATGTACCAAATTTTTAAAATCCAGTCCAGTTTTGATGGATGGCACTGTGGGTTCCGTGTTTTTGCTATTGTGAATAGTGCTGCAGTAAACATGCGTGTACAGTTATCTTTTTTGTAGAATGATTTTAGTTCTTCTGGGTATATTCCCAGAAATGGGATCGCTGGGTCGTATGGAAGGTCAATTTCTAGTTCTTTTAGAAATTGCCACACTGTTTTCCAAGGAGGTTGAATGAGTTTGCACTCCCACCAACAGTGTAGAAGCATTCCCTTTTCTCTGCATCCTCGCCAGCATCTGTTGTTTTTTGTTTTATTAATCATGGTCATTCTTACTGGAGTTAAGTGGTATCTCAATGTGGTTTTGATTTGCATTTCTCTGATGATTAGTGAAGCTGGACATTTTTTCATGTGTCTGTTGGCTGCTCATATATCTTCTTTTGAGAAATATCTGTTAATATCACTCAAATATTATCAACCACAATAAAAACCTGAATGTATGTAAATATTCTCTACTTTATTAATAACCAACATAGAAATGCTCTTCTATTTCACCTATGAGATTGGGCAAATTAAAAATAACGATTAATATTCACTTTTGGTGGGCATATAATAAAAAGGCACTCTTTACATAATAGCAACAATATAAGTTGGTACCTTAAGAGATAGCAATCTAGCAATTCTTTTCAAAGATTAAAATACATGTACCTTTGAGCTAGTAATTCTATACCTGCAGTTTTTTTCTGCAAAATTCAAAGGGATAAATGCACAAAGATGTTTATTGCAGCACTATTTGTAATAGCAAAGCAGCTTAAATGGGCAATAAATTGTGGCGCATCCTACCATATTATAGACCACTGTGTATCATGTCTGAATGCACAGTGAATATCCATGATATATTGTTGGGTGAAAAAATATAAAAATGGTAGAATGACATATGTATTTATATAATGCCATTTTTGCAAAGTTATACATGTGTAAAAGCAGAAAGTATGTGTATGTATTCATTTATGTGTGAACATACTATAATGTGTTCCAATTTATGTATGTACACACAATTGAAGTTTTTAACCATAGTTAAACTTGAATAGGAATATTGTGAATGCCTTTTTTATTTCTTGCATTTGTGTCATTTTGCCTTTTTACAAATAACATATTATTCTTTTGTTTGTTTTTTGAGTTGGAGTCTCACTCTGTTGCCCAGGCTGGAGGGCAGTGGCCACCCCAGCATCGACCTACTGGACTCCAACAATCCTTCTGCTTCAACCTTCCATGTGCTATCATGCCTGGCTATTTTTTATTTACTGTAGAGACAAGGTCTTGCCAAGTTGCCCAGACTGGTCTCCAGCCTACGGGCTCAGGCAATCCACTTGCCTCAGCCTCCCAAAGTGCTGGAATTACAGGCTGAGCCACCGAGCCTGGCCCATATTATTCTATTTTTTTTTTTGGAGTTGGAGTCTCACTCTGTCGCCCAGATTGGAGTGCAGTGGCACGCTCCCGGCCACCACGGCCTCGACCTGCTGGGCTCCGGCAATCCTTCCGCCTCAGCCTTCCAAGTAGCTGGAACTACAGGTGCGCGCTACCACGCCCTTCTAATTTTTGATTTATTGTAGAGATGAGGTCTCGCCAAGTTGCCCAGGCAAGCCTCAAACCCGCGGGATCGGGCAATCCACTCACCTCAGCCTCCCAAAGCGCGGGATTACAGACTGAGCCACCGAGCCCGGCCCCATATTATTCTTAAAATATACAGTGACACAGGCCAGGTGCAGTGGTTCACACCTTTAATTCCAGTGCTTTAGGGACCACTTAAAATAGAAATTGTACAAGGCAGCCTGCATTGGTGGCTAATCATCGTCATCATCATCATAAAAAATAGGAACTGGGCACGGTAGCTCATGCCTGTCTGTAATCCTAGCACTTGGGAGGCCAAGGTGGAAGGATCACTTGAGCTCAGGAGTTCAAGACCAGCCTGGGCAACACATCGAGACCTTATCTCTACAAAAAATGAAATATTTGCCGGGCATGGTGGCTCACACCTATAGTCCCAATCGCTCAGGAGACTGAGTGAAAGGATCGCTTGAGTTCAGGAGTTCAAGGCTACATGAGTTATAATAGCACCACTGCACTCCAGCCTAGGGTGACAAATAAATATTCTGCTTCATTCCTCACCTGAGGGCTTACACTTAAAATAGCACCGCTGGCATTTACAGACTGCTGCAGCATGGCCCAGACTTGCTTTCCAGCATACTCTCTTGCTAGACTCCTGCAAGTGCCTTACTCTGCAGCTAAATTGGACTAGGCTCTATTCCCCAACCTTCCTCACTAACTTCCTACCACTCTCCATTTGCCCAGGCCATCCTACCTTCTGAAATGGCCTTTTCTGATCTCTCTTATCTCTTAAAGTACCCACTTTTCAAGATCTATTCCAAATACCAACTTCAAGAGGTCTTTCTGGATTGTTTCCACATGAATAAACTCTCTTGGCTTTGCCTTTTTTCAGCACTATCTTTTTTTTTTGAGTTGGAGTCTCACTCTGTCACCCAGACTGGAGTGCAGTGGCCGCTCCTGGCCACCGCAGCCTCGACCTGCTGGGCTCCGGCGATCCTTCCGCCTCAGCCTTCCGAGTAGCTGGAATTACAGATATGCGCTACCACGCCCGGCTGATTTTTTGATTTATTGTAGAGATGAGGTCTCGCTGTCCAGGCGGGTCTCGAACCTGCGGGCTCAGGCAATCCACTCACCTCAGCATCCCAAAGTGCTGGGATTACAGGCTGAGCCACTGAGCCCGGCTTTCAGCACTTTCTTATCTTCTCCCCTCCATTATAACCTGAGGGCAGGGACTTTGGGTTTCCTGCGTGGTTCAGCAGAGTGCTATGCATTGTGTAGGTTTTCTCAATTTATATACATATATATGTGTGTGTGTGTATATATATATATATATATATATATATATATAAATTTTATATATATATAAATATATATAAAATTTTTTTCAACATTGCCTTTATAAAATAAAAAATCAGCCGGGCTCGGTGGCTCAGCCTATAATCCAGCGCCTTTGGGAGGCTGAGGTGAGTGAATTGCCTGAGCCCACGGGTTCGAGACCCGCCTGGGCAACTTGGCGAGACCTCATCTCTACAATAAGTCAAAAATCAGTCGGGCATGGTAGCGCGCGCCTGCAATTCTGGCTACTCGGAAGGCTGAGGCGGAAGGATCGCCAGAGCCCAGTGGGTCGAGGCTGCGGTGGCCGGGAGCGGCCACTGCACTCCAATCTGGGCGATGGAGTGAAATTCCAACTCAAAAAAAAAAAAGGTCATTCAAATCTTCCTGGATTTAGAGAACGTTGTTTTTTGATGTTTTTATTAAGATGCTCTTTTGTCCAAAGATTGAGAGGTCCAAGTAAGAACTCAACTAATGGGTAAAAATAGAGAATGAAACGCGGGATGAGGATGATTTTAGGTAAAAGGATAGACTGGAAAAGAGAATGGAATGGACATAAGGAACAGTAAGTTGGTGGCTTATAAACTGGGCCAAACAGAAAAAGGAAAAGAGAAAAGAACAAGAAAAGGAGCTGTAAAACACGTGAAATACAGATACTGAAGAGACAGATGAACAGTCAAGAAACAAGGGTTATGTCTAAGGGAAATATTCCTAGCCTTTGATTGTCTCAAGGAGGTTACTTTCTGCACATGTCAGAAGACAAGCAAGAAAAAGGAGTGGAAAACAAGATAGAAGAGAAAGCAGCCTCTTTATAACTTCCCACTGGTTCCTTCCTCGGAAATAGAAATGACTCAGGGAGGCAGGTGAGGATAACAAACCCTTCCTTGAAACCATCTCTGTGCCTAGCCAGGTTCTGTCTGCAGCTGCTTTGCAGAATCCTTTAGTTGGTTTTGTCTTCTGAGTGTGTCTGTCTCTTCCTGTGTCTCTACATCTGTTTTGGTCCCTGTGATGCTGGGTGGGGTGTGGTGTACTGCTCCATGGATTCTTTGACTTTACCAAGAAAGGAATTTCAGAATGAGTTACAGAGAGAAATTTAAAGCACAATTTATTAGAGATATATATTTTAAAAGTTACTGTCCAGAGAAAATGCAGGTGCCCATAAGGGAAAAGTCATACCCCTTTTCTGATTGCAAAGTGCATTATACAGTTCCAGAATGATGGTTAAGCAACCTATTTCTAAGCTGAGCTTTGACCACAGTTCCAATTCTTATAGTTTTGTTTTGTTCTTAAGCTTGTTTGTGTCACAAGGAACTTTTGAGATAATAGGAAGTTTTTATTTAATTAAGTTTTGTGTGTGTGTGTGTGTGTGTGTGTGTGTGTGAATCTCACTCTGTCGCCAAGGCTGGAGTGCAGTGGCACTCCATGCTGGACTCAGGTGATCCTTCTGCTTCAGCCTTCCAAGTAGTTGGAACCACAGGCATGTGCTACCACACCCATCTAATTTTTCAATTTATTGTAGAGACGAGGTCTAGCCATGTTGCTCAAGCTGGTCTCAAACCCCTGAGCTCAGAAAATCATCTCACCTCTGCCTCCCAAAGTGCTGGGATTACAGGCTTGTGCCATCATGCCCATCCTTTTTAATTAAGTTTTATCTTAAAGCACCATGCCTCAGTGCCTCTGGCAGCTCCTTCCTGCCCTGTTTGCAGTCTTTGTAGGTCAGAACTGGGTTTCAGTGAGTATATAGTTGTTTAAAAGAGTTATGTCCTCATAAGACGGTGCCCAGATGCCTGACCATCTGGTTTCCTAATTATCTAAGTCTGCCTGTAAGAAACTCACTATCTCTAAGTAAACTATGCCAGTTGTCCCACCTCCACTGAGTTTGCTTATGTCTGTTGCCTTGGTTTCTCTACTCTGTTCCTCTAACTGTGGGCAATGCCTCTGTCCATTTCTGGAAGTAAACATGCTTATTGCATTCTGTCACCTGTGGAGTTGCTCTTTTGACGGTCTCAGTTTTCATCTGTGTCTGTGCCTATTCTTTGGCTTTCATATTTTTTTTTCTTTCTTCACTCCTTCACATCCTGCTTCTGTCACTGCTTCTCTCTCCCAGCTGGCTTCCCATGATGATGCCATCCTGGTGCCATCCCCATAGCAACCCCTCTCTGGGGAAGGAAGAGAGAGAGTTGGAATAGATGGGCCAAGAGAAGCTGGATTGGAATTGGGGGACGACCTTTTGGATTGAGTCCTGGAAGACAGCACAGAGAAACTACGTAGATTGATGCCAGCCAAGTTACACAAAACTCAAAGGGAATACAAATTGGAGTCCCAGATTCAGTCTCTGTTGGCAAAACTCATTCAGCAAATCCTTTCTGTTGTATGATTATCTGTTTTCCCCTTTCCTGTGATTCAGATTAGCTGTTCATTCTTTCTCTGTTTCTAGTTTTTTTTTATTCTTAAATATGTTTAGTTAGTTTGTTTGCTTGCTTCTTCTTCTTCTTCTTCTTCTTTTTTAAGGTTAGTTAAAAAATAAAAGTGAAGAAAGAACAAAGAACTCCAAAACTGGTGATCTGTTAGTTGTCAACATCACCGCACTCAGACCAGCCACATGGATGGTTCCTGATGTATTTTGAAAAGTGATTTTGTTTTCAAATTTATGAACATTTACATTGTAACCACAAGGTCTTTGTTTTGTTATACCACAGTTTTTTCACTGAGATTACCTCTGCATACCATGCTTTAAGTGGTAGATGAAATACACTTGGAATAGCCTTAGGAAAAGACCAAAAAAACAAAAACAAAAACCTCAACTATGAAATGATATTGCCACTCATTTAGGACCAGAATGTCAGGGAAGAGATCTGAAAAATGATACAGTTTTTTTTGTTTTCTTTTTTCTTTTGTTAACCAACAATGGGGTTTGTTTCATATGTAGAGAAAGGTTACTCAGTAAGATGAAGCAATGGAATCATTCTGCCCAGAAACCTTTAAAACCGTATCAGTATCTATATTGTCTGTAAAGGGAAATGGCTAGATCAGTTGTCCTCAAACTTCTGCTCCCCTTCCCCAGTTTCCTTTGACTCTAACCCTGGAGAGCTTTTTAGACACAAATTCCTGAGCTCAGTGATTCAGATTCTGTAGGTCTGAGGGGATGGGAGGGGCTTGAGCTTGCATTTCTGACAGGATGCCAGGAGACACTGATGCCTCTGGTCTGTGGACCACAATTTGAGGAGTCAAGATGATCTCCCATGCCTAGGGATTCAGTTGAAATATGTAGTACATAAATATGTGGATTTTTTTTTTCCTTAATTGAAAATATCTTTTCCTTTGGGAATGAAAGAACTTGGATCGGCTAAATCAGGTTGGTTTTGGTTTTTCTCTGACCGTTTGCATTTCTTTGTTTCATAAAGTGTTCAACCATCCAGGTTTGCCCAGGGCCTTTCGGTGCTAAAACTGAGATCCAGGGCAAACAGGGATGACTGGGCGACCTTTCCATTCAGATGAAGCCAGGAAAATGGAAGGACTATATAGAGAAAACGAATGTTCCTAGGAATCAGGAAGTGTAGTTTCTAGTCCTAATGCACGATTTATTAATACTATGACTTTAAGTTTTATTTTATTTACTTATTTATTGTTTGTTTATCTTTTGGGTTGGAGTCTCATTCTGTCACCCAGGTTGGAGTGCAGTGGCACACTCATGGCCAACCCAGCATCGACATGCTGGGCTCCGGTGATCCTTCTGCCTCAGCCTTCCAAGTAGCCAGAACTACAGGCGCGTGCTACTATGCCCAGCTAATTTTTTATTTATTGCAGAGACTAGGTCTTGCCAAGTTGCCCGGGCTGGTCTTGAACCCGCGAGCTCAGGCGAATCCACTCACCTCGGCCTCCCAAAGTGCTGGGATTACAGGATGAACCACCAAGCCCGGACAATTTTTTTTTTTTTCT
>NW_007057642.1:9108-10959 GCF_000164805.1 Carlito syrichta | reverse complement strand
CTTCCGCCTCAGCCTTCCAAGTAGCCGGAATTACAGGCATGCACTACCACACCTGGCTGAGTTTTTTGATTTTTTGTAGAGATGAGGTCTCGCTGCCCAGGCGGGTCTCAAACCCGCGGACTCCGGCAATTCACTCATCTCAGCCTCCCAAAGGCGCGGGATTACCGGCTGAGCCACCGAGCCCGGCGCCAAGCTCTTTTAAACAAACAGTCCTCTCGTTACCAGAGGAATCACTCCCCTATTACTCCTAGAACTGCACCAAGTCACTCATGAGGGATCTGCCCAATCACTTCCCACTGGGCCCCATCTCCAACACTGGAGATCACACGTATCAGGGCTCGCTACAGACTTGAATGACTAAGCTCAGGCAATCCTTCCTCCTTGGCCTCCTGAGTAGGTGGGACTACAGGTCACTGCACTAGGCTAAAGTTTTTGGATTTTTTATAGCGACAAGGTCCCTCTATGTTGCCTAGGCTGGTCTTGAACTCCTGGGCTCAAGTAATCCTCCCACTTTGGTCTCCCAAAGTGCGAGGATTACAGGCATGAACCACAACACCTGGCCAGAGATCACATTTCTTTCTTTTTTTTTTTTTTTTGAGTTTGAGTCTCACTCTGTCACCCAGACTGGAGTGCAGTGGCCACTCCCAGCCACTGCAGCCTCGACCTGCTTGGCTCCCATGATCCTTCCGCCTCAGCATTTCAAGTAGCTGGAATTACAGGCGCGCGCTACCACACCTGGCTACAGAGATCACATTTCAACATGAGATTTAGAGGAGACAATAGGTCAACTGGAATAATGTATATGATGGAATTTTATTAAAATACACATATTAAAACAAAGACATAACTCACTTTTTTTGTTTGTTTAGAATCTACTGCTTATTGCCAAAAAACCAAGCATCTCAATTCTAAGAATATACTCAAAAGAATTCATACATTCATCAAGTGACAAAAATGTTTCTGTTGGCTCAGCACTGGAAACAAGAATGTGTTCATCAGCAGGGGAATGAATGAATACATTTTGGCATGTCCATAAGTGGAATACCATTCATTGATAACAGCAAACAAACTACACCGCATAATACTGTGCCCAATGGGGGGAAAAGTCAGCACAAAAGGGTACATACAGTATGATTCCATTGAAAGGTCAAGTACAGCAAAATTCATTGATGGCAGAAGTTGGTATAGTGGTTTCCCCTGGGGAGGGAGGCTTTAGACTGGAACCAGCACCAGGAAACTCTGGGATACTAGAAGTGTTCAGGAGTCTAGAACTTGGTCTGGGTAGCAATTATACAGATATAAATACTCACCCACCTGTAAACTTAAGATTAGTGCATTTTTACTTTCTGTACTGTATATATGCTTAAATAAAAAAGAAAAAAATAAAGAAAAATTCATAAAGGAAAGGAAGAAATAATTTATGCCCACTTCTAACACCACTAGAAGACAAAATCTTTTTCTTGAAATGTTTTTATTCTAAGAGTCTCCGCACTATTTAAAAGGTTCAGTTTTTAGTTCTGGCTACTTGGAAGGCTGAGGCGAAAGGATCACCGGAGCCCAGCAGGTAGACGCTGGGGTAGCTGCGAGTGTGCTACTGCACTCCAGCCTGGGCGACAGAGTGAGACACCAACCCCCCCACCAAAAGGTTCAGTTTTATAATTTGAACATCTGATCAGTGATTCTAGAGATTATCCCCTCATTCAGAGTGTGTGATCAGATGGCTCGGTTTCTAGACTTAAGCAAAATGACAGTAAAGGGAAGCAGAAAACTTGTGTCACTAGTTCAGGAAGGGGGCCAGGTTTACATCAACCTTGCAACAAATCTGGTAGTTTTTTTTTTTTTTTTTTTTGG
>NW_007057642.1:6849-8608 GCF_000164805.1 Carlito syrichta | reverse complement strand
CCCCAGTCTCCCAAAGGCGCGGGATTACAGGCTGAGCCACCGAGTCTGGCTTTTTTTTTTAATTGTTCCTTCCCTTTCTTATTTTTCATCTTTTTGTGTCTATAAACTAAAAATAAAATTCTGAGCCCCCAAACTGACTGAACAGACCATCCCGTGGCCAAGGGACTCCAGATTATCCTTGAAAACAGCTCTCAGCCATGACTGGATAGGCAGACAGGCCCGGTTATATCCCTTGCTGACCACCGTCAGTCTTTCTAAACAGAAACCAGCCCTTTCAAAAGACTCCACCACTGATATCAACCAACTGCCTGATGCTGTTCTACCTCTTTTTTTGCCTGATGAGAGACCACCCATGACAGAGTGGTTCTGGTCAGTCTAAGGAGAGCGCGCACTAAGGGTTTTCGTGTCCTCTGCTTCACCTTTTAATGTCAGAGAGTGGGAAACTCCACCCTCAGATCATGCTCTCATTGCTGTTTTTTGAACATGGGTTCCATGAAGGAGCAGGAAGCTCAATTGCACATGTGTATGGTTCTCCTCTCCAATCCATGACTCCTCATATAGATTATTCAATATGTATATTTGGCCACTCCACTTAGCATCAATTCCAGTTCCCTTTGTCCCTCCCTGGGTCTATTTCTGGCTTCTGACTGGGGACTGAGTTTCCCAGTCTGTCAGAATGGCCACCCACCCTGAAGCCTGCGTGCAACCCTTTATGAGAAATAAAGCTCTCGTTTCCAAGTTAATGAATATTGTTACTCTTAGGTTGACAGGTCCTTACGATGACTTTTCTTGGACTGTCTTTTCACTCTCCCCTCAATACAACCCCCTTTTGGGGGGGATGAGGGGTCTTCAATTTTCGTTCACTCCTCTCGACCTCCTTTTCTGTCTTTTCTAGTCTCTCATGAAACTTGATGGTCTGGACTGCCACTTTCTTTTATGAGGGGGCACCCCAAAAACCCAAAACTCATTTATAAAAAATTATGTCTTCTTAGATGTTTAAACTCCAGTCACCTTCAGAGCACTCTCTGTTGGATGCAAGACAATATCGAGACGCTTTTTCCACTGCTCAAAACAGTTTTTGGACTCATCAATTCTGAGGCCTTTCCATGCCTCTGCTGTTTTTTGTTTTGCCTCTTCCACACTGGTAACACATTTTTCTTTGAGGACTTTTTTCATCTGGAGAAACAAAACAAGTCACTCAGGGCAAGATTGGGTGAATAGGGAGAGGGGGGCACGGGGTCATGCCATGTTGGGTCAAAAGCTGCTGAACACAGCACAGTGTGCGGCGATCGTAACCACCCATCTTGAAATGGGCAAATATGTTGAAAAAATTCCCTGCCTTCCTCTCCCCTCCCCAAAATCCACTGAAGCCAAACACAGCCTCTCACAACAGTTGTAGCTGGTACACTGTTGCCGTTGGGTTCTTATTTCTTACACCCTCCAAAAGATAATTCCTGATTTGTTTGGGTCCCCTCATATGCGTCTGCTCCAGGGACTCACATCCTACACCCACCCAAGGAGCCTTCCAGTAGCCTTTACCATGACATTCTCAGATTTGTATCCACATACATTTGAAACAGCACTGTGACAGTCCCACTGTCATTAGACCAGGGGTTTCCCACTCCCAGCTCAGTCATGGACCAGACTGGTACTGGTCCGCAGGAGATGAGCTGCGTGTGAATGAGTGAAGTTTCATCTGTCTTTTTTTTTGAGTTGGAGTCTCACTCTGTCGCCCAGACTGAAGTGCAGTGGCCGCTCC
>NW_007057642.1:4848-6817 GCF_000164805.1 Carlito syrichta | reverse complement strand
CTGCTGGGCTCCGGCGATCCTTCCTCCTCAGCCTTCCAGGTAGCTGGAACTACAGGCGCACGCTACCATGTCCGGATAATTTTTTGATTTATTGTAGAGAGGAGGTCTCACCAAGTTGCCCAGGCAGGTCTCGAACCCACTCATCTGTCTTTATAGCCACTCCCCATCGCTGATATTACTGCCTGAGCTCCACCTTCTGTCAGTGCAGCCAGTCATTACATACTCATTGGAGCACGAATCCTGTTGTGAACTGCACATGCGAGGGATCTAGGTTGCATACTCCTTATGAGAATCTAATCCTGATGATCTGGGGCAGGGCTGAGGCGGTGATGCTAACACTGGTGGGTGGCTGCAAATAGAGATTAACATTAGCCATTGGCGGTAAGGTTTGACTGCACAGAGACCATAATAAATCAATTGCTTGCAAACTCACATCAAAACCCTATCAGTGAGTGGGAAGTGAGTTAATATTCTTCAGTTGTACAGCTGCATCTGGTTTTTTTGAGTTAGAGTCTCACTCTTTCGCCCAGGCTGGAATGCAGTGGCACGCTCACGGTCACTGCTGCCTTGACCTGCTGATCCTTCTGCCTCAGCCTTCCAAGTAGCTGGAACTACAGATGCATGCCACCACGCCTGGCTAGTTTTTGTGATTTATTGTAGAGACGAAGTCTCTCCAAGTTGCCCAGACTGGCCTCAAACCCCCGGGCTCAGGCAATCCTGTCGCCACGACCTCCCAAAGTGCTGGGATTACAGGCCGAGCCGCTGCGCCCAGCCTGGTGGCAGGCTTTAAGTCAGAATCCGACACTTATTTTAGTGTTTAGTGTGTGCATGGCCTGCCCATTATGTTACCACTTCTGTCCATGCCTCTTTTTTTGGTAAATGGTGAGTTGTATAATTATTTCATTATATGTTACAATGTAATAACAACAGAAATAAAGTGCACAATAAGTCTTATGTGCTTGAATCATCCCAAAACCATCCCATATCCTCCGTCCATGGAAATGTCGTCTTCCATGAAACCGGTCCCTGACGCCAAAAAGGTTAGGGACCGCTGCATTAGGGCATTGTAGTGTTGGAACCTCAAAAACCCCACTGTGTCTGAGAGGCCAAAGAAATGACTTGGAGACAATGGATGAGACGTGGGCTTTATTCAGGGACTTACAGAGAAGGTGATCCAGGAATGCTGGCTGCACATGAGAAAACTGCTCCTGATTGTAAAAGGCACACAGGATATAATGTATTTTACATACGGAGCACAGGGTTATGCATAGTATGTGTGCAGGTATGGTATGAAGACGCATTTATACATATGTTGAATGTACACAAAATGGTTGTGATTTCCCTTTAATGTGTCTTTTTTTTTAATGAGTCAGGATCTGGCTCTGTCACCTACGCTGGAGTAGTGGCATGATCACAGCTCACCACAGCCTTGACCTCCTCGCTCAAGTGATCTTCCTGCCTCAGCCTCCCAAGAAACTGGGACTGAAGGTGTGGGCCACCACACCCAGCGAATTTTTTTATTGTTTTGCAGAAATGGGGTCTTGCTATATTGCCCAGGCTGGTCTTGAACTCTTAGCCTCAAGTGATCCCCCTGCCTTGGCCTCCTAAAGTACTGGGATTGCAGGCATGAGTCACCATGCCCAGTAGGATTTTTATATTAATAATGAACTAGGATGGGTGTGGTGGCTCAAGCCTATAATTCCACCACTTTGGGAGGCTGAGGTGAGAAGATTGCCTGTGCTCAGGAGTTCAAGATCAGCCTGGGAAACTTGGTGAGATCTCATCTCTACAATAAGTAAAAAAACTGACTAGGTGTGGTGACGTGAGCCTGTGGTTCCAGCTACTTGGAAGGCTGAGGCAGAAGGATCGCCTGAGCCCAGCAGGTTGAGGTTGTGGTGGCTGTGAACATGCCACTGTACTCTAGCCTGGGTGACAGAATGAGACTTCAACTAAAAAAAAAAAAAATGTG
>NW_007057642.1:3209-4828 GCF_000164805.1 Carlito syrichta | reverse complement strand
ACTAAAGTAACCAAAGGTTATGGGCATTAATCTAGACAGGCCAATGTGGTCTGAACCGGCCTAGGGAACCAAATGCCTCAAGGAAGGGTGTGCAAGAACACTCACTATGCACAACGCCAAGATGTGGTCAGTAGGTATGGAGACACTTCACCCAGGGCCTCAGCATGACCAGCATGCTCAAGTTTGGAGCATTAAGGGAAGGGGACATCCCGGGTTGGCCGTCCCCAGACCTTCCCCAGGCTCTAACCCCCTGCTTGGGGTGTGCTCGTGTTGTCACTGTTTGTCACCCTACAGGCGTGCCCTTCCCAGATCTCCAGAAACGTTTCCCTACTTTCCACCCAGCTTTCCCCACTGCAGCTATTCTGCGTCTAATGTGTTTCACTCGCCCTCAGCCTTCCTCAGGAAGAAGTAAGAAAGAAAACATTTATTTCTCAGGAAGGATTAGTCAGTTGACCAAGTTGTCTGAGGTGAGGGAGGGATTATCTGAAATAGGTAAGTGGAGGGAGAACAAAAAGTATACATCTCATTATACATGCCTTCCCCTTTAAACTGAGCTCCTTTAGTTTTCTTCCTTCCTTCCTTCCTCCCTCCCTCCTTCCCTCCCTCCCTTCCCTTTCTCCCTCTTTCTTTCCTTCCTGCTTTTCTTTCCGGATTTTCTTTTCTTTTTTTTGAGTCAGGGTCTCACTGTGTCACCCAGGCTGGAGTGCAGTCGCATGGTCACAGCTTACTGCAGCCTCGACCTCCTGGGTTCAGGCAGTCTTCCCACCTCAGCCTCCCAAGTAGCTGGGATTACAGGTACGCACCACCTCACCTGGCTAACTTTTTTATTTTTTGTAGAGACACGTTATCACTGTGTTGCCCAGGCTGGTCTCAAACTCCTGAGCTGAAGTGACCCTCCTGACTTGGCCTCCCAAAGTACTAGAATTACCAGCTTGAGCCTCTGAACCCAGTCTAGTTTCTTATCTATTTCTGTATCCCCAGTGTTTGGTTTATACAAGGTGCATAGTAAATATTCATCCATATGTGAAGAAAGTGAATATAGGAGGAAAGAAAAAAACCCTATAAGGTGTGATTGTAAAATGACAGAGTAGGGGCTAGGAAGGTTATAGTCTCAGAATTTAAGAATCAAATAAAGTTAACACCAAGAAAAATACTGGTCTGGTTCCTTTCTCAGTGAGCATTTTGCCCAGTATGGGAGGCTCTGAAATCAGATCACTGTCCTAGCAGGGAGAAAACTTAGCTTCCTGCTCACCCCTGCTTAGGACATGCTGAACAATCTTGCACAAGTCACTTTACCATTGGACCTCCACTTTTTACTAACTAAAATGAGTACTACAAATAAATATAATATTTAAGAATGGGAAAGAAAAGCTATGGAAGAAACAGTTTTTAAATTGAACATATAAGAAAATTTGTTAATTAGAAAAAGATTATGAACCGGGCTCGGTGGCTCAGCCTGTAATCCCGTGCCTTTGGGAGGCTGAGGTGAGTGGATTACCTGAGCCCACGGGTTAGAAATCCGCCTGGGCAACTTGGTGAGCCCTCATCTCTACAATAAATCAAAAAATTAGCCGGGCGTGGTAGCACACGCCTGTAATTCCGACTACTTGGAAGGCTGA
>NW_007057642.1:0-2750 GCF_000164805.1 Carlito syrichta | reverse complement strand
GTTGCCCAGGCGGGCCTTGAACCTGCGGGCTCAGGCAATCCACTCACCTCGGCCTCCCAAAGCGCAGGATTACAGGCTGAGCCATCGAGCCCGGCCTTTTCTGGGCTATTAAAATGAACTTTTACTTGGACTTCAGCTTGTAGACTTTACTGACGCCAACCCATTCCTTTCAGTGACCCAGATTTAACAGGTGACCCAGATGTGTTTCACGCCACTCTTGTTCAAAAGCAGTCCATTGCTACTAATTGTCGATAAACTATAACCCATACTATCCAGCTTGGCATTCAAGGCCCTCCTTCATCTGGCCCTAATCCCTATTTCCACCTCTTCCCTGCTCCAAAAAAATGATTGGCATCGCCTGCATGGTTGCATTTGTTTGTTGCTATCTCCCCCATTTTCAATAAGTATTCACTGAGATTATCGATCATCTCCTATGTGTCAGACTTGTGTTAGGGACTTCAACAGGTTCTTAGATGAATCAGGCTCAGCTCCTACTAGGGTGACCATCCCAGGTCGCCCAGGACTACCGTGGAGTTAGCACTCAAAGTTCCACATCCTGGGAAACCCCTCAGCTCTGAAAAAACTGAGATAGTTGAGCACCCTCGCCCTGCTCACAAGAATTTACCAGGATCTTGCAATTTCTCCTAATGAACCAGAAATTCTGCCTAGGAACATCCATTTCCCTTCAGATCTCGTTAAAAGTATTTTGGAATTCCCTAACAATTCCACAGAATCAAAGCTGATTCCCAAGGAATGATGTTTATGTTTGTGCCACCTCTTGGAAGATGAGCTCCTGGATATTCCAGGCCTCCCCGGTGCCTACAGTGTCTCAGGCAGTGATTACAAAGTAGAACGTGTGTTGAATTGAATTAAGGGCACCTTCCACAAATGAACACTTTAGGCTCTTTTACTTAATTAAAAAACTTTTAATTAAAGTTGATTAAAAGTTATTTTAAAAACATTTTAAGTAAAACACATGCAGAAAATGTTCAGTTGGGTGACTGTTTCTGGAAAGTGAACCAGCATCCAAACCAAGTCACAGAACACATCCCAGAGCCTGTGTCCCTTAAGTCATAATCTCCCTAAAGGTGACCACAATCTAGATTTATGACACCACAGATTAGTTTTGCCTGGTACTGACCTTTCTATAAATGGAATCAATGTTTTCTTTTGTATCTGGCTTCTTTCAACTTTTCTTTTTTGAGATGCATCCATATGAGTCTGACAATTAAGTTCACAAACTTGCCACCCTGCACTTATGTTGGCAGCACTGAACAAACAACTCGGTAAGGTTTCATAACCTTGGTGTATCAATGTCTCACAGCTGTATTCGAGTCAATGTGTAGTGGTGTCTTGCTGAGTGGTGTTCGTTATTGTTGTTGCATGTCTTTGTGTGCCATCGCAAAAACATCAGAGCTTGAATTGGAGCAACGAACACACATTAAATTTCTAGCTAAACTTGGCAAGAGTGGAAGTGAAATCAGGGACATGTTAGTCCAAGTTTACAGAATTAATGCCATGAAGAAAATGGCAGTGTATAAACGGATTAAATGTTTTTCTAGGGGAAAGAAAACACCACTGGTGAAGAGAGGTCAGGATAACCAGTAACGAACGGAACTGACGAAAACATTGCAAAAATTTGTCAAATTGTCTGTCAAAATCATCAGCTGACTGTGAGCAGCATAGCAGATCAAATAAACATCGATGGAGAAACAGAAAAATCTTTTTTTTTTTTTTTGAGTTGGAGTCTCACTCTGTCGCCCAGACTGGAGTGCAGTGGCTGCTCCCGGCCACCGCAACCTTTACCTGCTGGGCTCCGGCGATCCTTCCGCCTCAGCCTTCCAAGTAGCTGGAGCTACAGGTGTGCGCTACCATGCCCTGCTAATTTTTGATTTATTGTAGAGATGAGGTCTCGCCAGGTTGCCCAGGCAGGTCTCGAACCCGCGTGCTCAGGCAATCCACTCACCTCAGCCTCCCAAAGGTGCGGGATTACAGGCTGAGCCACCGAGCCCAGCTCAGAAAAATCTTAACTGAAAATCTTGGCATGAGAAAGGCGTGTGCAAAATGGTCCCGAAGGAGTTCATGCACCAGCTCACACAGCACCGTCTGTGAGGGAGTTTTTAGCCACTCAACAAATAACTGTACTGGAACACCCTCCCTACTCACCTGATCTGGCCCCCGTGCCTTTTTTCTTTCCCCAAACATAAAGGAAATATTGAAAGACATTTTGATAACATTCAGGTCATCAAGAATAATGATGACAGCGCTGATGGCCCTTGCAGAAAAAGAGTTCCAAAGCTGCTTTGAAGGGTGAACTAGGTGCTGGCATCAGTGCATAGCTTCCCAAGGGGGGCAGGATGTTCAGTGGTGAGCTAGGTAGCACTTTTCACAGGACTTAATTGTAATACATCGTAGTTCCATGAGGCTGTAGCATTTATCCCCATTGCTAGGTATTATTCCCTTCTGTGAATATACCACAAATGATTTATCCATTCTCTTTTATTTATTTTTGGGGGACAGCGTCTCCCTTCGTACGGTGCTGGAGTGCACCGCTGTGATCACGGCTCACTGCAGCCTCCGACTCCGGCTCCAGCAGTCCTCCCACCTCTGCCTCCAAGCAGCCGGGAATACAGGCGCCACCATTCCAGCCAATACCATTCTCTCCTTAGGAACATTTGGATTCTCGCCTGTCTGGAGCTATTCTGGATGTGACTGGGATGCACATTCTGGTACCTACTAGTGAAGGCTCG
>NW_007057641.1:0-1289 GCF_000164805.1 Carlito syrichta | reverse complement strand
GAAACACCCACCAGCTCCACCACAGTGATGTGTCAAAGATCCAGGCCACACTGTGCTTGCGCTGGTTCCACTGCATCTTGTCCTTCTTTTGAACTTTTCCCACTTCTCCCTGCTTTTGGTGATTCTTTCTCCTTCTCGTTTTTATTCCGCAAGGCTGGTGCAGGGTGCGGGCTGCCGCCTGGCCCCCGCAGCAGCAGCGCCCCCGCCCCGGCCGTCGCGGGACTCAAACCTAAGTTTCAACAAGACCACTAGTATCACTCAGAGAAGGTATCAGCCAGAACGCACTTTTTTATTGCATGGCAATAAATTAGAAGCTCAAGGAAAACATTATGCTTAACTGTTTAGTATATTACCAAAGGCCATACAGCGCTGTAAAATGTAAGGAAAAAAATCAAAATGTAAATTAGAAGCCAAGGGCAGTGGCTCGTACCTACAACTCCAGCTACTTAGGAGGCTGAAGTAAAGGAGTGCTTGGGCCCAGGAGTTTGAGACTAGCCTGAGCAACCCAGCAAGACCCTGTCTCAACAAAAAGAAAGAAAAGAAAATTAGAAAATATTTAGATCTGAATAACATAGATTAAAAGTATCACTTGAACCCAAGAATTTGAGACCAGCGTGAGCAACACGGCAAAACCATTTCAAAAAAAAAGAAAGAAGAAAATTAGAAAATATTTAGAAATGAATAACACAGATTAAAAATATAGGCTTGTATAGGTTATAACTGGAACAGTACTTAGAAGAGAATTCATAGCTTTAAACACAGAAAAGTTCATTATCTCTTATACGCAATTTAAAAAGTTTGCAACAAATTCATCTGGTAGCAAAACCTGTCCTAAACAGATATGAAACTATTTATTTCCTTTATTGTACTGAGTGATGTTCATAAGGGATGCTGTCCCAGTCTTAATAACAATGGTTCTGTAATAAGGACTATGTACTTATTTTTCCAGCACCTAAATTCTGAATTCTGAACTGCACCCTTAGAGTTTTGAAAAAGAATTGTGAAACAGTGTTTAAAAAGATTAAAAAAGGTATAAACTAAGTGATAAACTAAGTTAGAAAAAGAACAGGGTAAAATCTAAAAGACCTGGAAGGAAGTTTAAATAACAGCAAGCATAATTTAATTTCAAAAAACACAACATATTTAGTGAAATAAAAAAAATTACGCAATGATCCTAACAGAAGCCGAAATGACACTTAGTAAAGTTTAACATCTATTTAAAGTTAAAACTCTTAGAAAATTAGGATGAGAGGAATATTCTCAAACTCAGATAAAATATAAAACTATAT
>NW_007057640.1:0-1294 GCF_000164805.1 Carlito syrichta | reverse complement strand
GGAAGGCATTATCTATTCTCAGGAATGACGAGGCGACACAATGTGGAGGACGTGTGTCTGCATCCATCAGAATTGGCCCCGTCAACCATCCAGGATTCAGTTGGTAGGATGAGGAACGGCCAGCCTAGGACCCTGGCACTCAGGCTCATAACAAAGTTGTGAATAACAAGCATGGTTTCTCTAAGACATTTAACTAGTACCTTTGTTTGACTTAGGATGTGGCGGACAGCACCATGTTTTTAATGTTCTCGTCTTTCTGACTGGCAGAAATAAGAATAACCAATCGGTTGCTTAATCCTTCACTGCTAAAATGGAAAAGTAGAGCTTGGAGAGATAATAGTTAAATATTTATAAAATTGTGCCCTGAAATTAAGAAGACCCATTTAAGAATTGGTAGCTTAAGTTGATTGAAAATGTAATTACTCTTAGCCTTTGTAATTTTGTTCCCCTTTCATGGAAGAAGACGAGAATTCTGCAAACAATGCCATTCAGTGGAACTTAATATTCAAGAGAGGATTTGGGTGGTTCAAGATGAAATTAAATCACATGCTTGGCTAGTCTGCATTATTGGCGACCTCCCAGTTACATTCTTGGGTTTTCTAGTCTCTGGCTTCCTTTTACAGCATTGGCAGCCACTGGTTTCATTGGCACTCTGATGGCCAGTTCCCTAATAGCTCAGTAATCCTTCTTCCACACCTACATTTTTCTATTTCGTTATTAGGTGAACAGGATTTAGACAGCCTTTCTCCCATGCCTCCTTTACTTTTCTCACGGCTCTGTTGTTTTACTTTTGAATTTAATTTCTCCTATGCTAGCAGCTTTTTCTTAAGGAATTCAAAAATGAAGGGGTGAGAAAGGAGGACGCCTCAGCATTGCATAGGCCTAGTCACAGGAGATCAGGATTCACATGCTTGTCCAACAGACCTGGTAACACTTCCTTAGGCAACAGCCAAGTGGAGAGTAGTAGAAACTGTTCGTTGTCCTGTGTTGCTTTTGAAAATTGGGCTTGATTACAGTGAAGATATTTCAGAAGAAGAAAAAGTACCAGTATGTGATGGCAAAACATGTAAATCGACTCTGAGTTAGTTGTAAATTTGTCAAAATGGTCTCTTTGCCTAGTAACACCTAGCCACCTTGTCCCACTCCATTCCCTTTATTTTTCAAAAATGAGAATATGCTGTGTAGACCATTTATAGCCTGATTTTTAAAAACATGACATTATATTATGAACTTTTTCCATAACATTAAATGCTTTAGAATACCTTATTATGGTTACATATTATTCCATCTTATG
>NW_007057639.1:68367-68755 GCF_000164805.1 Carlito syrichta | reverse complement strand
CGGGGGCCCCGCCCCGCGCCCCAGGAGCTCCGCCCCAAGAGCCAATCACTGGCCGCGGCCGGGCACGTGACTAGCGGGCCGCCATCTTGGGACTTTTCCTCCCTCCTCCTCGCCCCCACCTTCGCGCTTAAAGGGACCTCAGCCCGCGTCCAGAGCAAGGGGCGGGGCCCCGTGGCCTGGCCTAGAGATGGGGAGGCCCGGGGCGGGCAACACCCGACCGCCTGCAACTCGAACTGGCTGTGCAAGCTCGCGAAGCCCGCCTCGGAGGCTCAGTTTCCCCGCCGGGAGAGCCGCAGCACGGACTTACTGTGTCATGGTCCGCTCCTCGGGGACGCGGCAGCGCCGAGCACGCTGGAGCGCAAGGGGGCTGGCCTCCAGCGGGGCGGGA
>NW_007057639.1:64245-67772 GCF_000164805.1 Carlito syrichta | reverse complement strand
CCTCCGCCGCGGTGACACACGGAAGCAGACAAGGCAGCCATCGCCCGAATCCCCGAGGGCTGGCGGCAGCCCGGACTAGGAATGCGGCTCCCCCGCATCCTGAGCCGCTGGACCGTGCGGCTGCCGCAGAGGCCACGCCGAGACAGCCGTCGCCCGACGCCGGGCCGGATGTCCACATCCGTTCGCCGGCCTGGTGGGCTCCGGATGGGAGGGGGCCGCTTTCCATGCTGCTTTGATATGTTCTGTCATCCCAGATTTTAAAGTAAACGTGGAAACCAGGATACTAAACAGGTGTGACAGTATGTATCAGTTACTTTAATTGGACGTCTACTTCGGAAAGGGTGTACAGGAAGCCGGTTAACAGTCGGCCTCGGAGACCGGGTCAGGAGGACAGACTGTTACTGTACGTGGTCTTGTACATTTGCTCTTTTAAGAAATCCTATGCAGTATAAGCTACTGGAAACGTCAAAAGCATTCAGGAAAGAGTACACCTTAAGCTTTCTAATTCATAAAAACTTTTGTTTCCCTAGCATTGGAGATCCCCCTTGAGTCCGGGGAACAGGCATGTTAATGGCGATGTTTAGACTGGCCATGATCAGCACCACTGTGGGTGCACATCCAGCAACAGTGACTGAGGATGGGACCTGGGGGCTGCCTCCGGATCTCTAGGCGTACAAGGTCAAGTTCATGATGCGGTGCTATAGGTGTTACCTGGAATGCCAGACTCTATCAACGTCACAGTTAAAACTACATGTGCACGAGAATAGGTGTGGATGTCCCTGTGTCTCCCTGGAGCTTTTGTTTTTTTCTGTCACATAGAAGTAACTGGAGGCCAGCATGGCAGCGCATGCCTATAATCCCAGCACTTTGGGGCTCTGGGTTTGGGAGGCCGAGACAAAAGGACTGCCTGAACTCAAGGGGTTTGAGACCAGTCTGGGCAACTTGGTGAGACCTCATCTCTACAATAAATCAAAAAATTAGCCAGGCGGGGTGGCGTGTACCTGTAGCTACAGCTACTTGCAAGGCAGAGGGGGAAAGTTCACCTGGGCCCGGCACGTCGAAGCCGCAGCGGCCGTGAGCTGCACTGCCCTCCAGCCTGAGCACAGAGTGAGACTCAACAGAAAGAAAAAAGAATTGGAAAAGCCGCCATCCCACATCTGAAGGCAGATCCTTTGGATCACCCCCTGCTGCCTTTACAGGGACAGGGCCTGCACTGGCCCTGGGGCTGCACTCAGCAAGCTCTCTCTGCCCACACCTTCCAGCCGGCCTGGCCCAGCCGCTCTCCACAGCCTGGGGCTGCATCTCCGGCCTTCCCTACCCGGGGGGCCTCTCTCCTTTTCTCTCTTCTGCTGTTTGAGGCTTTGCTTCCGTGTCACCTCTTCCGGGAAGCTGTGGCGAGCACTCCCATCTCTGAGCATAGGGCCATGCACCCGATCTTCACCTCGTGCCATATGATTGTACACAGCCCTGTCACAACCCTGTGTGTCTCACGTAACAGTCCCCTCCTGGCACCGGGACCCAGCTTGTTTTACAGATGAGGGTCTGAGGCTCAGAGGGGTGGAGTGACTTGCCCAAGGCCACACAGTAAAAATGCCTTTCTCCCCAACCCTCAGAAAGCGGCCCTGTGGGCTGCGTGTGGTGGCTCACGCCTGTCATCCCGGCACTGTGGGAGGCAGAGGCAAGAGGATCGCCTGAGCCTAGGGCTCTAGAACAGCCTGGGCAACTTGGTGAGACCTTATCTCTACAATAAAATAAGAAAAATTAGCCGGATGTGGTGGCGTGTGCCTGCAGTTCCAGCTATTTGGAAGGCTGAGGCCTGAGCCCACAGGTCGAGGCTGCGGTGGCCATGAGCGTGCCCCTGCACTCCAGCCTGGGCGACAGAGTGAGACTCCAACTCCAACTCTGGGGTGAGTGCAAAGGCTCTCTTGGAGCTTCCCCTGCCCTGTGGGCTTGCTCCGGCTTCCCAGTGCAATAGGATCAGGGTCCACTCATCGGGCGCAGAAGGTGGTCTCCATGTGCCTGCTTCGCCTGCTCCCAGCACCTAGTCCGGGGCCTGGCGCAAAGCAGCTGGGGGAATGCCCCGGAAGGGGCTCTGGGTTTGTCCTGATCCTCCAGGGCCAGGAAACCCCTGCCCTGTCTTCTCTCGCCTCCCATCCTCTGATCTACTTCCCGAGCCTGGGCCTGGCCCCAGGAAGCCCTCAGTCAATCCCCACAGTCCCTCGGGGCTCCCCCAGGGTGGGAGGCCAAGAACACATCACCAGAAAGCATCACCCCCAACCTGAAAAGCCTCGTGGGCACAATTCTCCCAGACCTTCCACGTTCTCAAGAGAAGCCAGAAATCAGACGTTTCTTGATTTTCTCCGGAATCAGAGTCCCTCCTCAGGTTCCCCAGTGGCTCTTCCACAGTGGCCTGCACAGCTACCTGGCACCTCTCACCACACCTGACCCCTGAAGGCAGGTGCTGTCTACCTTCATCTCAGAGAGGAAAGTGGCTGAGAGTCGGGAAGTGGCTCTTGAACCCAGCGCGTGGCCGCCTCTGCTCTGGCAGGGGCTGCAAGGTTCTCGAGAAACGGGGTCTTAGGGACCCCACGAGTTCTGTGCAAGCCCCGCCCTGATCACCTTCGCGCCGTGACCCAAGAGCTAGGTCACATTTTACAGATGGGGGGGGAGGTGACACAACTGATCCAGGGTCAGGCGGCCACCCAGGGCCACCCCGGGCCCATCCTCCTCTCACAGTGGGTTTGGCTTGTGCAGCGCAAATGCCAACACAGGGTCCCCCGCCGCTGCTCAAGATCAAAGCACAGATGTCCCCGGGGCAAGAAGAGGCCACGGCAGCTCAGGGACTCAGGGACTCGTTGTGGCCCGATCACACACAGCCCATCCCTCCTCAGCATGGGGACTCGGAGATACATTCCAGCTTCCTGCCCAAGGCCACCCCGCTGATGGGAGGGCCCTGGGCAGGCTGGGGCAGGAAGAAGAGGGCGGGGCCACCGTTTCCTGCCAGGGCCCTGCTCTGCCAGGGCTCCCTCTCACCCCAGAGCAACCGGGCCAGAAGGTACCCCACGCCTTTCTCCAAGGCCCCTCAAAACTTCCTCCAAGGAGCAGGGCCCAGCAGCCTTCCCAGGATGGAGGTGGAGGGACACAGAGACTGGGACACCACCGGGGGCCACACGGCACAGCCCGGCGGCCCTCCCAGCTGCCACAGAGCCTCAGACACCAGGACGGGGGTCGACACACCCCTGCCAAGTCCTCTCCACGCAGGGCTCCCTGAAAAGAAGAGGCTGTTTGCACAGATGAGGGCGGGGGCAGGGTGTCCGCAGAAGGCTTCCCGGGCCGGCTCGGGTCTGCAGCACTCGGGCTCGCGCTGCCGAGACCCCGGGGAGGGTACCCGGCGTCCCTCCTCGGTCTCTCATCCGTGGACAGCCGACGGGGACAACCAGCGGCAGACGGCCCCGCCGAGCACGCAGGGCGCCCCGCGCCGCGGCCCCTCTCCCACGGGCCGCCGTGGGGACCGAGCCTCTGCCGCC
>NW_007057639.1:47127-62981 GCF_000164805.1 Carlito syrichta | reverse complement strand
CAATCCACTCACCTCAGCCTCCCAAAGGCGCGGGATGACAGGCTGAGTCACCGAGCCCGGGTGACATCGTTAATCTTTGTAACAAGAGTTGGGGCCTGCAGATGAGGACATTGAGGCTCGGGACACGAAGTGCCTTGCCCCAGGTCCCCAGCTGGTAAGCTGTGGCAAGGGGATTAGAACTCAGGGCGTCTGAGCCGCCTCCTGGGCTCTCAGCCCCACTCTGCCTGGCTGTCTGCCAGTCCCTGGATCCAGCTGTGGACCTGACCTCTTACTCACACTGGGATCACCATAGCCCAGGGAGCGTCCCAGGCTGTCTTGTGGCTTGTGGATAGGTGTCCCTTGAGATGGGTAGGGCTGTCTGGCCACACCCGGCTCCTGGTGCTGTCCAAAGGTCAGGCCAGGCCAGGACACACTTCTGAAGGCTGGAACGGTGACTCAGAGCTGCTGGCCCAGCCGTAAGGTGGTGAGGGAGGGGCTTGGGCCTGGGGTCCGCCCTGTCTGCCACCAGCGCTGATTAGTGCCGACCTCCTTCAAGAGGACTCTGAACACTGTGGCAGGAGAGTCAGGTGGTAACACCTGCACAGGTGTGTGTCAGCCTCCCACTTCTGCCTCCTCCTGACAGTCTAGTCTTGGGTGGGCATTGAACCTGTCCAGGCATCTGGTTTCTCATCTGAAATGGGGAACAAAACCATCCCTGAGCTGGGCACAGTGGCTCACATCTGGAATCCCAGCTACTCAGGAGGCTGAGGTGGAAGGATCACCTGAGCCCAGGAGGTCAAGACCAGCCTGGGCAACACAATGAGACTTTGTCTCTATAAAAAGATTCAAAAAATTGGCTGGGTGCAGTGGCTCACACCTGTAATCACCAGCACTTTGGAAGGCAGAGGCAAGAGGATCGCCTGAGTCCAAGGGTTCGAGACCAGCCTGGGCAACTTGGGGAGACCTCATCTTCACAATAAAAATTTTTTAAAAATTAGCCAGGTATGGTGGCTTGTGCCTGTAGTTCCAACTACTTGGAAGACTGAGGCAGAAGGATCATCTGAGTCCAGTAGTCCAAGGCTGCAGTGGCTGTGAGCATGCCACTACATTCCAACCTGGGCAACAGAGTGAGACTCTGACTCAAAAAAAAAAAAAAAGATAAATAAAAGGCTGGATTTGTGGCTCAGCCTGTAATCCTAGCAATTTGGGAGGCTGAGGTGAGAGGATTGCCTCAGCCCAAGAGTTCCAGACCAGCCCCGACAACTTGGTGAGACTTTGTCTCTACAATAAATAAAAAAATTAGCCAAGGCCAGGCTTGGTGGCTCAGCCTGTAATCCTGTGCTTTGGAAGGCTGAGGTGAGTGAATTGCCTGAGCCTGCGAGTTCATGTCGCCTGGGCAACTTGGTGAGACCACATCTCTACAACAAATCAAAAAATTAACCAGGCGTGGTAGCGCGCACCTGTAATTCCAGCTACTTGGAAGGCTGAGGTGGAAGGATTGGCGGAGCCCAGCAGGTCGAGGCTGCGGTGGCCAGGAGCGGCCACTGCACTCCAGTCTGGGTGACAGAGTGAGACTCTTGACTCAAAAAAAAAAAGAGAGAGGGAGCTAGGGTCTTGCTGTGTTGTCCAGGCTACAGTGCAGTGCACTTGCTATTCACAGGTGAGAGCCCACTACTGATCAGCTTGGGAGTTTTAACCTGCTGCTTCTGACATGGGCATATTTGCCCCTCCTTAGGCAACTTGGTGGTCCCCTGTTCTGGGGTGGGTCCCCATGTTGGTGACAAACTTAGTGCGGATACCTAATCAGCATAGCACACTACAGCCCAGAACTCCTGGGCTCAGCCTCCTGAATGGCTGGGGCTGCAGGCACACCACCATGCCTGGCTCAAGGCAGAGACTTAATGGACTCTGTTGAGGGCTAGATTGTTGTTTTTCTTTTCTTTTTTTGAGTTGGAGTCTCACTCAGTCGCCCAGACTGGAGTGCAGTGGCTGCTCCCGGCCACCACAGCCTCTACCTGCTGGGCCCCGGCGATCCTTCCGCCTCAGCCTTCCAAGTAGCTGGAACTACAGGCTCGCGCTACCATGCCCGGCTAATTTTTGATTTATTGTAGAGATGAGGTCTCGCCAAGTTGCCCAGGCGGGTCTCGAACCCGCGGACTCAGGCAATCCACCTTCCTCGGCCTCCCAAAGTGCTGGAATTGCAGGCTGAGCTACTGAGCCCGGCCAGTATGCTGATCTTGTGGGATCACTGTCCTGTATGCGGTCCATTGTTGAACAAAACATTATGATGAGGTGCTTGCCAGCATGCCGGGTGTGAACTGGACGTGTGTCCTGCCCACGAGGAGAGGGCCACCCAGGGGTGGCAGCAAGATAGGGGGGCACCGGCGCCTAAAGGTCGTTGTGCTCAGGGTCCCCTTTCTTTTCTTTCCTTTTTATTTTTTTGTAGAGACGAGGTCTCACCAAGTTGCCCGGGCTGGCCTCGAGCCTGCGGACTCAAGCAGTCCACACGCCTCGGCCTCCCAAAGTGCTGGGATGACCCCCCTCTCTTTTCCACGGGACAGCGCCGAAAGCCTGCCTGGGGGTGGATGGAACCCCCAGCGCTGGTCCCCGGGGGGAGATAAGTGACCACAGGCCTCCTGCTCCGGGTGCCAGCCTCCAGGGGCTGGTCCTGGCGACCCCGCGTCTGGCAGCCGCACTGTCTTGCCCGCTCCCTCTCCTGGCCGTATACCCCTCACCTTGTCCACAGGCCACCTGTCACTGGAGACTCTTATACTGGGGGGACAGAGGACTCCGATGTCACCCCGCAACTGTCCCCCTCCCGCTTCCGCCGTTCCCAGGCCCGCTGGGCTCAGGGTCCCCCGTCCCCTGCCGGAGCTCCCGGGACATGCCCCTGCACCCTCGGTGTCTTCCTCCGGCCCCCCAGCTGCGGTCAGTACCCCTGAGGAGTTAGTGCCTCCTGGGAGGTGTGTCCCTGGCAGGTTAATGATTGCTCAGGGGAGGCGGAGATGGTGCCAAAGTCTGCCAGCCGTGCGGCTGCGGGCCCCAGACGGTGCCCACCTGTGCGCCCGTGCCACCTGCCGCCTCCGCGGCCCCTTCCGGGGCACAGGTAGGGCCCGCCCAGCTCAGGGCAGCAGGGGCGAGGGGTCTCCTGGCCAGGGGTCTGGTGTGGCAGGGGTCGGGCGGGGCCCCCGAGGGTCTCTAAAGATCCCCTTGCGGCTGGTGTGATCCCGGGGCAAGCGGAACCACCGGGCAGACGTGGGTTGAGTCCCAGGGTGCTGCGGGGCGTCCGCCTCTTCTGTAACGTGCGGTGACCCCACCGACTTCCCCCGACTCTGGGCCCCTTCCCGTCCAAGTCCTCGGGCGACGTGGACCCACTGAGGAGTCTTGACGGGACGGAGGGGGGCAGGTCCCCAGGGAAGTGAGACCCCCCCGGGTCCCTTTCCCAAGATGGGGGGGAAGGGAGGAGAGGGGGTGGAGGACAGGAGGCCGAGCCGGGCTCCCACCCCAGGCCTTCCTCAGCCCAGCTCCACCCTGACCCTGGTGGGCTACGGGCTCTTCCCGCCTGGCTTCCTCGTCTCTAGAACGGGGCTGACCGTAGTGCCATAAAAGCCCGAGTCCCCTGGCAGAGGTGGGCGTGGGCGTGGATGGAGCCTGGAGCGCCCCCAGCCCGTGCCAGGAAGTGCCAGGCAGGGACTGACCCCGGGCCGGGACCCAGCTGACCCGGTCCAGGTCCTGGCACTCCTCCTGGTCCTCGGGCTCTGCTGAGGCTGGGCGGGGCTGCCGGGCTGGGCCCCAGGCAGAGGCTCCGCGAG
The DNA here is from genome assembly GCF_000164805.1 of Carlito syrichta. Lineage (NCBI taxonomy): Eukaryota > Metazoa > Chordata > Mammalia > Primates > Tarsiidae > Carlito > Carlito syrichta. The sequence goes on along the minus strand of NW_007057639.1, from coordinate 59,190 downwards.
CACAGAGACCCCACAGACCCAAGCAGGTCAGGGCAAGTGTGTGGGCTGGGTGATTCTTACCCCCACCCACTTCTTGGTGGGGGACACCGAGGCCTAGAGAAGAATCCCAGCAAGGGCCTTTCGATGCTATCTGCAGGATGAGACAGCCACGGGAGGGGCACTGGCTGGGCTGACGGTGAATGTCAGGGCCCCTCTGCTGCGCTCTCGGCTCCCGGCATCCCTCCCCAGCGACTCTGAGCTTCTCTGAGCCGGTTCAGAATGATATGACCTGCGGTTCCTAGTTGGGGAGAACTGGGAGAGGGAATCTGAAAGCGGAAGTGAGAGTGAGCCTGTGAGCTGGAGGCCAGGAGCCTGTAACACCACAGCCGGGGCTGCCCAGTGGGCACCCCCCAGGCAAGGAGGGCCCGGCTGGCCTGGGTTCCTCACTCCAGGTCCTGGAAGGTCTTGGTGCCCTGGTCTGCTCCAAGGACGGAAGCCCCCTCTTATCTGAGATTGAGAAGCCAGCACTTCCCGGGCCAGGCAGGACCCGCGAGCAAGTCCTACCCCGGGAGGGGGCTGCACAGCTCATGGGGTGGGGGGCCAGAGCCACCCTGATTTTCCCGTGTCCTTTCTGACCCCACCTCAAGTACTTTTGAGAGCAGGGAGTGAACAGGAGCAGTGAGAGGCAGGGAAGAAGATGCAGAGACCCCATTTGTATTTTTTTTTTTTTTTGAGTTGGAGTCTCACTCTGTCACCCAGACTGGACTGTCACCCACTCTGTCACCCAGCCTCGACCTGCTGGGCTCCGGCGATCCTTCCGCCTCAGCCTTCCGAGTAGCTGGAATTACAGGCACGCGCTACTACGCCCGGCTGATTTTTTGGTTTATGGTAGAGATGAGGTCTTGCCAAGTTGCCCAGGCGGGTCTCAGGCAATCCACTCACTTCAGCCTCCCAAGGCGCGGGATTACAGGCTGAGCCACTGAGCCCGGCTGTATTTTTTAAAAAATGTCTTTTAAGCCAAGATCTCACTCTGTCCCGCAGGCTGGAGTGCAGTGGCATGATCATGACGACTGTGGCCTACTGCAGCCGCGATCCCCTGGGACCAGGCGATTCTTTCGCCTCAGCCTCCCAAGTAGCTGGGCGTACAGGCGTGCGCCACCACACCTGGCGAATTGATTTTTGTTTTGTTTTTTTTTGTAGAGATGAGGTCTTGCTATGTTGCCCAGGCTGGTCTCAAACTCCCGGGCTCAAGTGATCCTCTTGCCTCCACCTCCCAAAGTGCTGAGGTTACAGGCGTGAGCCACAGTGCCTGGTCCCCATTTGTATTTTTGTATTTTTAAAATGTACTTATGAAACTATCCATGGGGACTTTAATTTCCATATTTCCTAGCATGTTCACTCAATGTTTTCATTACAATGTAAACAAAGTCCTGGAGTTAAGACAATTTTATTAATTGCTATTTGTCAGTTCTTAGGTTAAAAAACTATAGAGTGATATTGGAGAAGTTTCTTGTATTTATCTGATGAGTGAACCCAGCGTCTGTTGTGTACCCAAATAATCCCAGATCATGTGCCCCTATGGGAGGGCAGAGTGAGATTCTACAAGATTGAGGTGCTCGCTCAAGCTTCCTGCTTGTACACATTAACATTAGCCATCAAATTGTCTAAAAGTTTTCATTTTTTAAAATAATTCATCATTCAGGCACAGAGGCTCACGCCTGTCATCCCAGCACTTTGGGAGGCCAAGGCAAGAGGACTGCCTGAGCTCAGAGGTTCTAGACCAGACTGAGTGACATGGCAAGACCTCATCTCAACAATAAATCAAAAAATCAAAAAATCAAAACATTAGCCGGGCGTGGTGGCGCGCACCTGTAGTTCCAACTACTTTGAAGGCTGAGGCGGAAGGGTCGCCGGAGCCCAGCAGGTCGAGGCTGCGGTGGCCGGGAGCAGCCACTGCACTCCTACCTGGGTGACAGAGTGAGACTCCTACACAAAAACAAAACAGAACAAACCATAATTCATCATACACCAAAATGCCCTGAATTTTACCTTAACCCTCTTCATTGTTTCTAAACCTTCTGGGATTCAAATTCCCTGCCATCAGCAGAAACCAAGCCTCTGGCGTTAGAATGATTACACTCTCTTTCCCTTGGAGGTAGAAACTTGTTATTCCAGAGCAAAGCCCCAGTGAAAGAAATAAAGACAGGAAGTGTGGATCACTTGGGCCCGTCCCATTTTTAGAGGAGCTGACGGAGAACAGAGCCCCAGGGTGTGATCTGCAATGGCTGCCCCTTGGGCAAAAGGTCATCTGGTCTTCCCCAGTTCCAGCCCATGAGCAATGCCACTTCCTTTTTTTAATTTTGAGTAGGAGTCTCACTCTACCTCCTAGGCTCGGCGATCCTTCCGCCTCAGCCTTCCTAGTCGCTGGAACCAGAGGTATGCGCCACCATGCCCAGCTAATTTTTTGATTTATTGTAGAGACGAGGTCTTGCTATATTGCCCAGGCTGGTCTCGAACCCCTGGACTCAGGCAATCCTCTCGCCTCCGCCTCCCAAAGTGCTGGGGCTCCTTCTTCCTCACCTGTGGCTTGCACTCGCCCTTTGCTGGGGTACCTGGAGCTCGGGGGCCAGAGCCGCCCACTGCCTCCCACAGCTCCAGACCTAAGGCAGGGGGAGGTCTTCTGGGCCGAGGGGCAGCTTATGTGAAAGCCCGGAGGAAGGAGAATTCCAGGTGCGGGCGAGAGCGTGCAATGCCCGGACCCCAGGTGGGAAAGGGAACAGCTTGTGTCAAAGCGAGTGTCAGGGCCTGCGAGGACCTCGCCTGCTGGGCCAGGGGGCGGGCAGTGTGTCCTGCAGCGGGTGGGAGCCACGTGGATGGCGGGGCTGGAGCTTGCGGGTGCCGCAGCCATGAGCGTTTTTCTCAAGCGACTGAATCCCGGGCAGGCTGCTCTGGGGTGCGGAACGCTGGCCTCCTCGTGGTCAGGTGGGAGCCAGGACTGGGCGGAACCCGGGGCCGACCCAGGCCGTGCCCGGGGGAAGAGGCCAGGACGTGGCGAGAAAGAGCACAGGACTGGGAGTCAGGCAGGGCGGCGTCCCAGCTCTGCCTCTGGCGGCCTTTGAGCTGCAGGCCTTTGAGCCTGGCTGCCTGAGACCCTAGGGCCCCTGTGAGAAGGGGACCTGGGCGGCTTCTTCCTGAGGGGCGTGGCGAGGTCTTGAGGCAGGGGAAGGGCTCTGTGGGCCTCCCGCAGACGGCAGGTGTAAGGGGCTGTCATCATGGGCGCCCAAGACCTGCAGGAAGGGGAGGGCGGGAGGAGGTGAGCGCGGGAAGGGGCTTGAGGAGGACCCAGGGGATGGAGACCCCAGCCCGGGCTGTTCCTCCCTGACCTGCCCTCACTTGTCTGTGGGAACATCTGGAGTCAAGCAGAAAAAATCAGAAGCCCAGGGAGAGCAAGAACGGGCCGGCATGAATTCCGACCCACTGCTGACCAGCCTCGCCCGTCCCTGGGTTCCCGGTAGCTGAGGACTGACTGGTAATGGGGGCAAAGTGCCACCACAGGGCACAGCCTGTCCTCCCGGGTCCCTCTCCCCCAGGACTGGGTGGAGGGACCCGAGGGCGGGAATCTCCCTTCCTGTGAGCTGGATGGACTGAGGCAACCTTGACTGCGGTGACTAGCACACCCGTGTACCAGCGGCTGCACGACTGATGACAAGGGTTGGGTGGGCTGTGACTCACTCCTGGACAGGAGGACTAAGGCGTGAGGCTGACGGACACCGCCCCAAGGGCACGCCAGGGCGAGACGCGTGAGCCACGAGCAAACGCTGGGTGCTCCACGCACAGTGGGCACCTGCGTCCGCCACCATCACTCATGCCCAGGAACCTGCACCCCCACTGTCAGCCCCCTCACCCTAAATCCTCCCCTCCCCAGCTCCACCCACACTCCCGGCTGGTCGTCCCAGTGTCACCAGCACGTCCACCCCTCCACCCCTACCTGCCGCCATCGCTGCCCCTGACAAAGCTGCGGTCCTGACGCCCCCCCACCCACCACCGCCCCACTTGGCACCATGACTCTGTCCCGGCATGCACGCGTCCATGGCGCCGTCCCCGCCTCACTGAGGACGGTGGCCCGAGGCGGGGGTGGGGGGATGGTTCTGAGGCCTGAGAACGTGTGCCTCGCCCCCCAGCAGCTGGGCCCGTCTGCATTTCCCAGGCTGCTGGCCAGCCTGGGGGTCGCCTCTACTCCCCACATCATCTCTGGGCCCCCCTCCTTTCTTTGAGTCAGAGTCTCACTGTCACTCAGGCGGGAGTCCAGTGGCACGCTCACGGCCACTGCAGCCTCGACCTGCTGGGCTCAGTTGATCCTTCCGCCTCAGCCTTCCGAGTGGCTGGAACTACAGGCGTGCACCACCACGCCCAGCTTCTTTATTTATTGTAGAGACAAGATCTCCCCAGGTTGCCCAGGCTGGTCTCGGGCTCAGGTAATCCTCTCGCCTCTGCCTCCCAAAGTGCTGGGATGACAGGCGTGAGCCACCACGCCTGGGCAAGCCAGCATTTGCCACAGCTCCTCCAAGGGCCCCGGCCAGGCTGGCGTCACTTAGCAGGTAGTCCCAGGATCCCAGTCTCCCTGTGCCCTTGGTCGTGGGAGGCGTAGACGCCCTCCGTGGAGCTGTGGTGGGAGCCACAGGTATGAGGCGGCCCCACGGGGTGCCGAGCGGGGGCCGCGCCCGCTGAGCGCCTGCTGTGTGCAGGCCTGAGCTAGTGCCTCCTTATTCCCCCCAGCTCCCGCTGCCCATCCTCGCCTCTCGGTGAATTGCCCTTCCGTCCCACAGATGAGGAACCGGCTGGGAGGAGGGCAGGGCGCTGGCCTGAGAGGCGCCGCAGCTTCTTGGCTCTGTCACCGCCAGCCAGGCCCTTTCCCTCTCTGAGTCTTGAGATTCCCGTCTGTGGAGAGGGTTCAAGGCCACCTCCCTTCAGGGCTTTTGTGAGCATCACGTGTCTGGCCCACGGTGGGTCACTGCCACGACGTTTGACATCCCCGGACCCCCAGCTGGGGCTGCTGCCTCTGCCCTAACCATCCCCGGGGCTTGTGTTTAGGTTACTTCTGATGTTTTAGGATTATACATGGTCACTTGGGAGGAACAATGTTCCTTAAAAAGAGCTTCTTGGCCGGACTCGGTGGTTCAGCCTGTCATCCCAGTGCTTTGGGAGGCCGAGGCGAGTGGATTGCCTGAGCCCGCGGGTTTGAGACCCACCCGGGCAACTTGGCGAGCCCTGGTCTCTACAATGAGTCAAAAATGAGCCAGGCGTGGTAGTGTGAACCTCTAGTTCCGGTTACTTGGAAGGCTGAGGCGAAAGGATCGCCAGAGCCCAGCAGGTCGAGGCTGCGGTGGCCGGGAGCGGCCACCACACTCCAGTCTGGGCAACAGAGTGAGACTCCAACTCAAAAGAAAAAAAAGAGCTTCCTTGTGGAGGTTAGTCGGATGAGCAGGACAGGGGGGCAAGCGTTCTGAAGATTTGGGGTCCGCATGTGAACTGGGGTTTTCTCCCGCTGGGGCCCCGGGGCCCGGTGAGGGCTCCTTCTTCCCCCAACGAGGCTCCCTGGGCTCGAGGAGCTGGCTGCGGTCCCCTCGCCCCGCCAGCGAGGACCTTGGCAGGTCACTCTGAGGGTGCGGAGGTAAAGCTGTGAGGACCCAACCATTCTGCCCCAGACAGAGCCCCCCCCGGCCACTCCCCTCCAGCCCTGCCGCCTCCACCTGAGCCCTCCAACCGCAGCCGCCGAAGGACCTTTAGAAGAGTGAATTAGTCCCTCCCATCCGGGCTTAAAGCTCTGAAACGACCTTCTGGGTTTCTTGGAATCAAATGAACCATCCTTCCAGTGTCTGTTAGGGCCCCCGGGGCTCGGGCCCCGCTCACTCCTCCAGCCTCTTTCTTTTATTTTTTTTTTTTGAGTTGGAGTCTCACTCCGTCGCCCAGACTGGAGTGCAGTGGCCGCTCCCGGCCACCGCAGCCTCGACCTGCTGGGCTCCGGCGATCCTTCCGCCTCAGCCTTCCAAGTAGCTGGAATTACAGGCGCACGCCACCATGGCCAGCTAACCCTGGCCTCTTTCTTCTCCGCCTTCTCCCTCTCTCACTGCAGCCTCGAACTCCTGGCTCGGGCCACCCACCAGCCTCAGCATCCCAGGAGGCACCTGGCTAATTGTTTTTATTTTTTGTGGAGACAAGGTCTCACTCGATTGCCCGGGCTGATCCAGCACTCCAGGGCTCTAGCGATCCTCCCACCTCAGCCTCTCAAAGTGCTAGGGTGACAGGTGTGAGCCACCATGCCCGGCCTCAGTCTAAGTACTCCACCCTTCCCCCTTCTTGTCCTCATCAACTTTAGCCTCCAGAAGCCACTTCCACGCCCCCTTGGCCCAGCCTGCCCCTACTTGAGAGGCTGCTGCCCATCAAGATGCCTGGGGCAGGAAGGCCTGGAGGCTGGATGGGAGGTGGTTTGTGCCAGGCAAGGGTGCTTGGTAGCGACTGTGTTCCTCTGTTGGCTTTAACACTCTCGCTTAATTTATTTTTGGAAAAATTAATACATTCACTTAGCATCAGAGTGTAAGTAAAAGAGCAGGTGCAGTGGTGTACCCCTGTAATCCCAGCTGCTCAGAAGACTGAGGCAGGAGGATCACTTGAGCCCAGAAGATTGAGCCCAGCTTGGGCAACATAGCAAGACTCCATGTCCAAAAAAACCCAGCAAAACAACAAAAAAACCCAGTATGCACAAAAAAGCTCTCGTCTTATAGGGTAATCCCAGAGTAGCATGGCAAGCACTCAAAAACCTTTCTGGATAGATAGCAAGAAACAAAGCAGGCTGGGCCTGTAATCCCAACACTTTGGGAGGCAGAGGTGAGAGGATTGCCTGAGCCCAGGGGGTCGAGACCAGCCTGAGCAATATGGCGAGACCTTGTCTCTACAATAAATCAAAAAATCAGCTGGGTGTGGTGGCATGCGCCTGTGGTTCCAGCTACTTAGAAGACTGAGGCGAAAGGATTGCCTGAGCCCAGCAGGTCGAGGTTGTGGTGGCCGGGAGCGTGCCACTGTCCTCCAGCCTGGGTGACAGAGTGAGACTCCAGCTCAAAAAAAAACCGAAAACCACAAACAAAACATTTGGGGAACCCATCCTGCTGCTCCCCTGTTTCTGACATGTCGTTTGTCTCTGGGGATGAAATAATTTTGGGATTTCAGATGTCTCAATCTCTTTTTCCTGAATGAGGGACAGCCTGCAACCCCAGATGGCCGAGAAAACTGGCCCCGACAGGTTCTCCAAGGGTCCCTGTCCAGCCCTTGACCAAGCGGAGTGCAGAGTATGCGGCCTTTCCCAAACCGACCCGACCAGAGACCCCTGCTGCTGGCGGGCATATTGCAGGGTCGGGGTTTCATGGAGCCCGCTTTGAGAAAGGTTGCAAAGACAGCCATTTGACGTATCGGCAGTCGGGCAAAAGACCATGGCCACCACGGTCACTGGAAGGGCCTGGACACTCACAGGCTCTCTCTAGGCGCTTGACTTTGAGGGGTGCTCCCAGCTTGGACGTGCCACTCGGGCAGGTGGAGTGAGCACTGGATTCCAGACCCCAGGAGACCAAGCTCCAAGCGAGGTCCTGTCATGGATTCCGTGGCCTCCGGCAAGCCCCTCCACCTCTCGGCCCAGTTTCCCGACAGCCGCCTCACGGTTGTAGGAGTAACGAGACTGCGCGTCCAATGCCTTGGGGCCGGGCTGGTGTGCGGCGGGTCCTGGATTTGGGGTCAAGTTCAGGTTCGGCTATCCCGCTGCCCCACCTGGCTCCCCTTCTGGTTTTTCTTCCCTCTGAGCATCTGGAAAATGGACGGTGGGTGGTGGAGGCCCCAGGGGAGAACCACTGAGCGGTGGTAGTGGGTGGGCTTGGGGTCAGACCCCAGTAGATGAGGGCCTGCCAGGCGGGAGGCCTGGGTCCCGGTGCCCCTCCCTGACGCCTCTTCTCCTAGGTCCCTGCGGACGTGATGGCCCAGCCGTGGCTGTCCTGCTTTCTGCTTCCTGCCCTGGTGGTGTCTGGTGGGTGCCTCCCCTCCCCCACCGTCAGGGCACTAACCCAGCCCCCCAAGTAGGACCCTCCAGAAGCAAGCATCCCGCTCCTAGAGTGGGCCCTGAATTTGGCTGCCCTGGGGAGGTCCAGGAAGGAGTCCAGACCCCGGGGGTGGGCACCCGGGGCAGCAGGGGCAGGCTTGGGGGGTGTCCAGATATCCCAGCATCTTGTGTCTCCGCAGTGACAGCCAACATGGCCCCGAAGTTTCTGCCCAACATGACGCTGGTGACCCTGCCCGAGGACCTGCCAGTGGGTGAGTCGGGGTCCCCGTGTCCCCTGCGCCAAGCCCTTGCCCGAGAGACTCCCGGGCTCCCTCTGGTCCTGCCCCACCTCAGTTGCTCCATGATTTCTCGTGGGAGGAGTCTGTTGGCCAAAAGCAGTGACCACAGAGGTGTGAGATGACCCCAGGGGCCTTCACAGGTACCAGGTATAATCAGGACCTTCTCACTTGCTGTCTGGGGAGAAAGGATCAGCTTGGACCCTTCCTTCCGCCCCGCACCCTTGCAAATCTCCCCACCCCTTGCTTTTTTGTTTTTATCTATTTAAAAAAAATTGTTTTTGAGTCGGAATCTCACTATGTCACCCCAGCTAATTTTTTGATTTATTGTAGAGACGAGGTCTTGCCAGTTGCCCAGGCGGGTCTTGAACCCCTGGGCTCAGGGGATCCTCTTGCCTCCGCCTCTCAAAGTGCTGAAATGACAGGTGTGAGCCACTATGCCTGGCTCGTTTTTTTTTTTTTTCCTGAGTTGGAGTCTCACTGTGTCACCCAGGCTGGAGGGCAGTGGCGTGCTCACGGCCACCCCAGCCTCAACCTGCTGGGCTCAGGCGATCCTTCCGCCTCAGCCTTCCAAGTAGCTAGAATTACAGGAGCGCACCACCACACCCAGTTAATTTTTTGATTTTTTGTAGAGCCGAGGTCTCATCAAGTTACCCAGGCTGATCTTGAACCCATGGGCTCAGGCGATTCCCTCACCTTGGCCTCCCAAAGTGCTGGGATTATAGGTGTGAGTCACTGTGCTGGGGGCTGTTTATTTTTAAGAGCAAGCCAGTGTCAGGCACAGCGAATAAGTTGGCCTTGCTTTTGTTATTTTTATTTGTAGAGTTGCCTTCCATGGCAAGTGAGATGCCTTTTGTGATCTAAAGTTTGCTTTTGAAATAAACGCTTTAAGCCAGGCTTGGTGGCTCAGCCTATAATTCCGCGCTATGGGAGGCTGAGGTGAGTGGATTGCCTGAACCCGAGGGTTCGAGAACCACCTGGGCAACTTGGCGAAACCTCATCTCGGCAATAAATAAAAAAATCAGCTGGGCGTGGTAGCACGTGCCTGTAATTCCGGCTACTCTGAAGGCTGAGACGGAAGGATCGCCGGAGCCCAGCAGGTCGAGGCTGCGGTGGCCGGGAGCGGCCACTGCACACCAGTCTGGGTGACAGAGTGAGACTCCAATTCAAATAATAATAATAATAAAGTGTGATCATTGACCGGATGTGGTGGTGCACGCCTATAACCCCAGTACTTTGGTAGGCCAGGGTGGGAGGATCGCTTGGGCCCAGGAGTTCGAGACCAGCTTGGGCAACACAGTGAGACCCTGTCTCTGCAAAAAAAAAAATTAGCCAGGTGTGGTGTGGCAATGTACCCTTTGGTGTGGCAATGTACCCTTGTAGGGTCCTAGCTATTTGAGAGGCTGAGACGGAAAGATCACCTGAGTCCAGCCGGTCGAGGCTGCGGTGAGCTGTAATGGTGCCACTGCACCGACCTGGCAAAGGTTGCAGAGTCGTGCAGGAACGAGTGAAGTTTGGGAAATATCACTTTGGATGGAGCCAGAGGGCCTGGATGCCAGATTCCCAGAGGGCTGGTGATGGGTTGGAGAGACAGAAGCAGCGGGTGCCCCTGTGGGGTGGGACCCCGCCTGCTGAGCTGAAACTGAGATAGAGGTGAGCTGCTCTCTGACCGTCCCTGACCTTCCGGCTGTCTCGGGTCTGGGGCTGCGGAGGTGGGAGGCTCAGAGCTCTGTCTTCCTACCTGCCCGCCGGCCCCTGCTGGCTCGTTCCAGACGGTCCAGCCAGCCGCGCAGGACATGGCTGGGAAGGCTGGGCCCTTTCTCGGAGGGACAGGCTCCAGGTTTTACGCACATGCTCACATCTCGACGGCCAGGTCGAGGCCATAGTCCCACACTCAGCTGCAAGGCGACCTGAGAAAGGTGGGCTTCATTCTGGTTGGCCATGGAGCCAGCTCAAAATCCAGGGTTCTGTTATTCTGAGAGAAAGGGTGGGATTGATACTGGGGGGCAATTCATGGCCTCTGTTGCAGCGTCAGAATGGGATCCAGGAACCTCCAAAGCTTCCGGATAAAGCGGGGCGCACCCACGGGTTTGGACAAATGCGAAGCCTGGGTCACCCACACCTGGTCAGGAGAGGACGCTCCCATCACCCCAGAAAGTCTCCTTGTAGCCAGATCTAGTCAATCTCTGCAGGCAACGACTATCCTTCCCTCCCTCCCTTCCTTCCTTCCTTCCTTCTTTCTTTCTTTTTTTTTTTTTTGAGATGGAGTCTCACTCTGTCGCCCAGACTGGAGTGCAGTGGCTGCTCCCGGCCACCGCAGCCTCGACCTGCTGGGCTCCAGCGATCCTTCCACCTCAGCCTTCCAAGTAGCCGGAATTACAGGCGTGCACTACCATGCCCGGCTCATTTTAATTTATTGTAGAGATGAGGTCTCACCAAGTTGCCCAGGCAGGTCTCGAACCCGCGGTCCAGGCAATCCACTCACCTCAGCCTCCCAAGGCGCGGGATTACAGGCTGAGCCACCGAGCCCGGCTGCTTTTTTTTTTCCCTAAGAGACAGGGGTCTTTGCCACTCAGGCTGGAGTGCAGTGGCACGATCATAGCTCACAGAGCCTTGAACTTCCACCTCCAGTGATCCTCCTCCGTTAGCCTCCTGAGTAGCTGGGATTACAGACGTGTGCCACCATGCCCAGCTACTGGTTTCATTTCTACAAATTATTTTTGTCTATTCTTGAATTTCATATAAATGAAATCATAAGGATGTGTGGGAGAGAGAGAAAGAGACAGAAGGAGAGACAGAGAGAGAGACGGGGGAGAGAGAGACAGACTACATCAAAAGGAACCAGGAGCCAGCATCTGGGTCCATGAGGAAACGGCTCTTCAGCCACAAAGTCTAGGCCATCTGGATGTGTGTGTTGAGACAGCAAAGTCCATTAAGGGTCATATTAGTCAAGGCTTAGAGCCCAGGATGAGGGAGATGACAGTTTCATAGCACTCTGAGATGGCATAATCTTCCCTGGAGGACTGGGCTGAGGCCACATGCTTTGATACTTGTGAAGGTTCTTTGCAGAACAGAGAAGTATTGTACACGTGCTAAGGATATTTATATATATTTACATAGCCGTTTGATCCTAGATGAAATAAGCACGCAAGCTGGGCGTGGTCGCTCACAGCTGTAACCTGGCACTTCGGGAGGCTGAAGCAGAAGGATTGCTTGAGCCCAGGAATTTGAGACCAGACTGGGAAACACAGTGAAACCCTTTCTCTACTTCAGTGTATAAAATGCACCCCCACCCCTCGTCACAAATATATGTCGCCCAAATGCCCTCAAGATCCCACCTCTGGAACGCTTTCTTTCATTCTTTCTTTTTTTGAATTTGGAATCTCATTCTGTTGTCCAGGGTGGAGTGCAGTGGCACACTCGCGGCCACTGCAGCCTCAACCAGGTCCTTCTGCCTCAACCTTCCAAATAACTGGAACCACGGGCATACACCACTACACCCGGTTAATTTTTTTGATTTATTGTAGAGACGAGGTCTTGCCAAGTTGCCCAGGCTGGTCTTGAGCCTCTGGACTCAGGCAATCGTCGGTCTCTGCCTCCCAAAGTGCTGGGATTATAAACGAGAGCCACCGCACCTAGCGACACTGACCTTTTTTTTTTTTTGAGTGGGAGTCTCACTCTGTCGCCCAGACTGGAGTGCAGTGGCCG
>NW_007057639.1:45409-46764 GCF_000164805.1 Carlito syrichta | reverse complement strand
CCGGGCATGGTAGAGTGTGCCTGTAATTCCAGCTACTTGGAAGGCTGAGGAGGAAGGATCGCCGGAGCCCAGCAGGTCGAGGCTGCGGTGGCCGGGAGTGGCCACTGCACTCCAGTCTGGGCGACAGAGTGAGACCTCCAACTCAAAAAAAAAAAAAAAAATTGTAGCCACAAGGCCTCGTCATGTTGCCCAGGCTGGTCTCGAGCCCGTGGGCTCAGGCAATCCTCTCGCGTTGGCCTTTCAAAATACTGGGAGTACAGACGTGAGCCACCGTGCCCAGCAGAAGTCCAACATTTCTGGGGGCCCCTGACGGTGTGGGCGGAGACGAGGCTCCCCATGCCTTGGCCAAGGCCCTGGGGCGGTGGGTGCGATTCTAGGAAATCCATTCTGAGGAAGAGGAGGAAGTCCTCAGGGACAGCCGTCGGGGTGGTCAAGGAGGTGGCCGGGCAGGGGTGGGTTTGGCGGATCTGGGCGGCCTTGATCCTGGGAGCTTCAGACTTCCCGCCCCCCAGGCCTTCCCAGCCCCTGCCCTGTCTGGGGATTTGGTGCACGGATGTCCCGGAGGGCTCAGGAAAGCTCTCGGGCGAGGGAGGGCGTCGGCGAGGCCAGACCCAGGGACCTCTGAGGGTCTCTTGCAGCCCCCGCCCCTGACTGCGCACAGCAAGCCATCCGTCGCCTCCAGCCTTTTCTGGTCCACCTGAGAAGCTAGCTCAGTGTGGGGGGATTGAGGGGAAGATGCCGGGGACAGCAACTCCCACTGCCAAGCGCAGCGAGGGCCTCTCCCCCAAGGAAATCAGGCCGCTGTCTCCCAAAGGTCTGAAGGGGACTGAGGAACAGGGGCCTCCACCGTCCCGGGGGAGCCCTGAGGGCCGGGGGGCTTCTGGATTTCGGCGAAGCCTGGGGGTGGAGAGCCGGGAGCACAGCCCAGCCTTCCGGGCAGCTCAGGTGGGCGAGTCCCGGAAGAGGCCGCCGGGCCCTGAGCGGGCTGCCCCGTCCCCTCCCCAGGTGCCCAGGTCTTCTGGTTGGTGGCTGAAGACCCGGACCGTGACCCTCTGACCTACAGGATGAGCGGCCCTAATGCCTACTACTTCTCGGTCACCTCGGACACAGGGGAGGTGACGCTGGCCAGCGCGCTGGACTTCGAGGTGAAGGACGTCAGCCCCGCAGGGACGGAGAGAGGGAGGGGACGCGGGAGGCGGGCAGCTGGGGGGGTCCGGGTCCAGCTTCCACCACGGTGAGGCCTCAGCTGGCTCGTCTCTGCCCTGCAGACGCAGGACTCGTTCAAAGTCGTCATCTCCGTGAGTGACAGCCACAACAACCCGGTGAGTGGGGCGGGAGGGAAGGCGGTGGGGAGG
>NW_007057639.1:39299-45037 GCF_000164805.1 Carlito syrichta | reverse complement strand
GAGTGAGACTCCAACTCAAAAAAAAAAAAAAAGAAAAGAAAAACACTTGTCTGTTGTTTGTTGTATCATATTACCAAGGTTTTACTATTTACTCATTTACTTTAATATATAAATAGATTACCTAGATCTTATTAAGGAGTTTTTGCTTATATCATATATTATAAATAATTGTGTGTAAATATATTCTCTACTTTATAAGTATTCAATTCAACTTTTTTTTTTTTTTTTTGGAAAAAGCAGGATTTATGGAGAGGACAGAAAAGCTCCCATCGTGGGCGGGGACCCGAGGGGGTTACTGTCAATTAAGTTTTTTACTTATATTAATTATAAATATTGATTGGAAAACAAGCCTGGGCCCAGCGGTTCGAGCCTGTAGTCCCAGCTACTCAAGAGGCTGAGGTGAGAGGATTGCTTACGGCCAGGAATCGGAGGCTACAGTGAGATATGACTGCACCACCGCACTCCAGCCTGGGTGACAGAGTGAGACTGTCTCTAAAAAAAAATAAAAAAACAAGCGCAATAAAAATTTAAAAAGCAAACAAATGCCAAACACCTCCCATGCTGCCACTCAGAGGCGATCACTTTCAACTCCTTTGGCCAAAGATGGTGGCATCTACACTCGTGTTTATTTATTTTATTTATTTTTTATTTTTTTGAGTTGGAGTCTCACTCTGCTGCCCAGACTGGAGTGCAGTGGCCGCTCCCGGACACCGCAGCCTCGACCTGCTGGGCTCCGGCGAATCCTTCCGCCTCAGCCTTCCAAGTAGCCGGAATTACAGGCGTGCACTTCCACGCCCAGCTGATTTTTTGGTTTATTGTAGAGATGAGGTCTCGCTGCCCAGGTGGATCTCAAACTTGTCGGCTCAGGCAATCCACTCACTTCAGCCTCCCAAAGGCGCGGGATTACAGGCTGAGCCACTGAGCCCGGCATTACACTCGTGTTTATAAGTGGCAAGTTCTGCCACTGACTGTGTCTGTGGAAGTCGAGGATTTTATCTCTAACATCTTCCCTAAATTCCATCTATTCGAAAAATCATTTGAGTCACCTGGATAGTGACGAATACCTTCTCTTGATACATAAGGCCAGGCTGTAGTGGCTCATGCCTGTCATCCCAGCAGTTTGGGAGGCTGAGGTGGGAGGATCGCTTGAGCCCCCGAGTTTGAGACCAGCCTGGGCAACTTAGTGAAACCTCGTCTCTACAAAAAACCAGAACAATGTATATTTTCTGTAGAGACGAGTTCTCGCTATACTGCCTAGGCTGTTCTCGAGATCACAGGAGTTCTTTGTACTGTCTTTGCAACTGTTCTGGTGTTGGAAGTTCGATTTTCTGGGCTCACCTGGGCTTTCACGCCTGCAGGTGGAGAAGGAGATGCAGGTGATCGTGGAAGACAGAAATGACAACGTGCCCGTTTTCCAGAACACCGTGTTCTCCACCAGCATCAACGAGGTGACACCTGCCTGCACGCGGTGGGGGGCCGGGGCATCCCAAAGCCCTTCTGAGAGTGGGGAGGGTCAGAGGCAGCAGGTGGGCCTCCAGGAGGAGGACGTCCTTCCCGGGAAAGGACAGCTGCTGGAACCAGCACCGGGGGCTTCACCCACTAGTAGTTGCAGCCGCATTTTGCAGTCAGTCAGATTGGATTGGAAGTCTTTCAGTTATGCCAAAAAAAATTGATTTTCTCACATACCTAAACAACTTGACTGGGCATGGTGGCTCATGCTGTCATCCCAGCACTTTGGGAGGCCGAGGTGAGAGGATTGCCTGAGCTCAGGGGTTCAAGACCAGCCTGGGCAACTTGGCGAGACCTCGTCTTTACAATAAATCAAAAAATTAGCCAGGCACGGTGGCGCACGCCTGTAGTTCCAGCTACTTGGAAGGCTGAGGCTGAAGGATCACCTGAGCTCAAGAGGTCAAGGCTGCAGCAGCTGTGAGCATGCCACTGCACTCTAGCCTGGGCCACAGAGTGAGACTCTGAATCAAAAAATAACAATACAAAAGATATAAAACTTAGAGGCCCCTCTGGCTCCAGGCATAGCTGGATCCAGGCGCTCCAGTCATACCATCATGCAATGTCTCTTTCCACCCCTCAGTTCTGCTCCTCTGTGCTGCTTCTACCCCAGACGTCCCCAGCAGCCTCAGGGGACTGTTTACAGAAAACCTGTCTCCTTCTCAACCTTTCTGGCCCCAACCCCGGGGCTGACTTTCGTGGGCTCATTTTGGGCCGTGTGCCCATCCTTGAACCACTCCAGAGGCGTGGAAGGCTCTGACCTGCCAGCTCGACCTCAAGGCCTCCCCCTTGGCAGGCAGGAGTGGGCTGCCATCCCACTGAGACTGCGTGGGTGGGGAGCGGGTTCCCCGGGGGAGTGCACCGTCATCTCCACGCGGCTGCAAAGACTTGCCAGGCGGGGGCCCCATGTGGGGTCCAGACATTCGCCAGGCTCTGACGGCGCCCATGTGCCGGGCACTGCCCCAGGTGCTGAGGTCACCTAGGGAACAGGACAGACCTGTTGCCACCCGCGGTCTCTCGCATTCTGAGGAGAAACACAGGCAGGAAGGGATGATACATGCAATAGACAGGCAGGCTTTTGTGCGGGAGCGATTGGCCTCCACGAAGGACGTAAAACAAGGCAGAGGAGCCGGGCTCGGTGGCTCAGCCTGTCATCCCGCGCCTTGGGAGGCTGAGGTGAGTGAATTGCCTGAGCCCGCGGGTTCGAGACCCGCCTGGGCAGCGAGACCTTATCTCTACAATAAATCAAAAAATCAGCTGGGTGTGCTAGTGCACGCCTGTAGTTCCGGCTCCTTGGAAGGCTGAGGCGGCAGGATCGCCGGAGCCCAGCGGGTCGAGGCTGCAGTGGCCGGGAGCGGCCATTGCGCTCCAGTCTGGGCGACAGAGTGAGACTCTGACTCAAAAAAATAAAAAAGTAAAAAATAAAAAAATAAATAAATGTTAAAAAAAAGAAACAAGGCAGAGGGAAAGAAAGTGACTGTGGGGGGCTGCTTCGGGCTGAACTTCCAGGAAAGGCCAAGCTGAGCAGGGGGCATCTGAAGAGGACCTAGATGGCGAGAAGAAGGAGCCGGCCATGGATGCTCCAGGGAAGGGATGTTCCAGGCAGGGCAGTGGCAGGTGCAAAGGCCCCAAGGCGGGAATGAGCTTGGCCAGCGTGGCTGGAAGGTTAAGGGTGTGGAGGCAGAGAGGTCACAGGTGGGCAGCGGCCTGGCCTCAGAGGGCCACGGAGGCCGTCTTCACCGTGTTCTGGAGAAACGCGGGACTCCTGGAGGGTTTTAAGCACAGAGGGATGTGGTCTGACTCATGCTTTTTTTTTTTGAGTTGGAATCTCACTCTGTCACCCAGACTGGAGTGCAGTGGTCGCTCCTAGCCACCGCAGCCTCGACCTGCTGGGCTCCGGCGTTCCTTCCGCCTCAGCCTTCCAAGTAGCTGATTCTACAGGTGCGCGCCACCACGCCCAGCTAATTTTTTTGACTTATTGTAGAGATGAGGTCTTGCCTGCCCAGGCAGGTCTTGAACCCGCTGGCTCAGGCAATCCACCCAGCCTCCCAAAGCACGGGATTGCAGGAGTGAGCCACCGAACCCGGCCTGATTCATAATTTTAACAGCTCTCTTGGGCGGCCACTGGAAGGTAGCGAGGCTGTGGTCAGGAGTCCAGGGTCAAGGTCCCCGCAGAGAAGCTTCCAGCTCTGCAGGGCACTGCTGGCAACCCACCGCCGTTGGGTTTGAGGGGTGTCTGAGCCTGGCCGTGGCCCAGTGAGGCTGGGTTCTAGAATGACCCCTCACGTTGGTCCAGAGGGCAATCAGGAGTCAGCGGGGGTGGTGGCAACACCGTGTGTGTGGGGTGGGCACCCTGCCCCAGTCCCCAGCTGTGTCCAGGGGGCAGCCCCATGGAGGGGGAACACGATCCCCGTGGCTGGCACCCTGGGGAAGAGACCGGGGGCGGTCGCTGGATCTGAGCTCCTGGGTGCCGCGTCCTCCTTACAGACCCTGCCGGTCGGCAGCGTGGTGTTCTCCGTGCAGGCCGAGGACAAGGACTTGGGGTCGGCAGGAGCCGTGGTCTACTCCATCAAGAAGGTGCGTGGGAAAAACCCGGGTGCCGGGGTTGAGTGTGGGGTGCCTCGTGGCCACGAGGGGGCAGCATATCCACACACAACCCCCGGGTTCTCCCGCCGGGCAGGGACAGGCAACCCGGGTCCCCAAGCCTTCCTGGGGCTGCCGCGCCCAAATCTCCGTTGGCCCGTCGCCTGAGGGAGGGGCCTGCTGCAGACCCCTCGCCTGCCCTCCTGTCCAGGCACGCCCAGACTCCTGGGGGACTTCATGTCCCGGCTTCAGCCGCTGGGGATCAGAGACCCCAGGGGCCCCGTCCAGGTCACACAGACAGCAAGGGGTTGCGAAGCCGGTTCTCGTGTGATAGTTGTCCTGGAGACGCTCCGGGCGTCCAGCTCCATGGGCCTTGGCCCACGATATCCAGTCGTGGACACCCAAGCCCGTGGATGCTCAAGTCCCTGATATAAAATGGCGTCATAGATGGGCACGGTGGCTCATGCCTGTCATCCTGGCACTTTGGGAGGCGGGGGTGAGAGGATTGCCTGAGCCCAGGGTTCGAGACCAGCCTGGGCAATTTGGCGAGACCTTGTCTCTGCAATAAATCAAAAACATTAGGCGGGTGTGGTGGCGCACGCCTGTGCTTCCAGCTACTTGGAAGGCTGGGGCGGAAGGATCGCCGGAGCCCAGCAGGGCGAGGCTGCGGTGGCCAAGAGCTAGCCACAGCACTCCAGCCTGGGGACACGGTGAGACTCCGACTGGGGAAAAAGATAAAATGGCATCATATTTGCATATAACCGGTGCACACCCTTCTGTATACTTTATTTTGTTTTTGTTTTTTGTTTTTTTCGAGTTGGAGTCTCACTCTGTCACCCAGACTGGAGTGCAGTGGCCGCTCCCGGCCACCGCAGCCTCGACCTGCTGGGCTCCAGCGATCCTTCTGCCTCAGCCTTCCGAGTAGCCGGAATTACAGGCATGTGCTACCACACACAGCTGATTTTTTGATTTATTGTAGAGATGAAGTCTCGCTGCCCAGGCGGGTCTCGAACTCGCGGGCTCAGGCAATCCACTCACCTCAACCTCCCAAAGGCACAGGATTATACCGAGCCCGGCTTACTTTCTTTTAAACGTATTTTATTATGCTGCTTTTCATCTATCTTTGCAAACCACCTTAAATGTTGTTGCTGTTGTTGTTTGGTATAGGCTAGAGTATATGCAAACAAAATAAAATAATGGCTTGCATAATCAAATTTAAGAACATCTATTTAATATTTCCTTATTTTTAAAATGTTTTCTCATCTTTTAAGTTGGACTAATGACATTACCTATATCATATGACAACCTCAAGTATTAAATAATGCATATAGAGCATTATGTTGCCTGGCATATACCTACCGGTCAATAAACGTCAGTTCTCATTATCTTGAAATACATGTTATGTTTTTATAATTTCATTGTTTACTTTTATCCCAGTGAGTTGTCAAAACCAAACACCTCCAAATAGTCTAAGACCCTCATTTTCTTGCCCAATATCTCAATCGGTGACATTCTTCTTTTTTTTACTCTCTTCTCTGTATCTAAAAATTATATATTTTATTTAAAACAATCGACTATCAGACTTATGGTAAGCATAAATTTCTCAAGGCCAAAAATAAATATAGCTTATGGTAAAAGCTACTAACCTC
>NW_007057639.1:38614-39279 GCF_000164805.1 Carlito syrichta | reverse complement strand
GGATTGCTTGAGTCCAGGAGTTCAAGACCATCCTGGGTAACATAGCAAGACCTCGTCTCTTCCAATCCCCCCAGAACTCTAGGTTCCTTATAATGCCTAATACCACGCCAATGCGGTGTAAACAGTTGATATACTGTATCATTTAGGGAACCACAGTGGGGCAAGAGCCTGTACGTGGTCAGTGCGGACACAACCACTGCAGGCCTGCTGGTGGCTGATCTGTGGCTGGTTGAATCCGTGGAGCCGCAGCCGGGGCTGCGGGTCTCAGCGGCTCCACCTTTCAACTTGCTGAGGCGTCACCACCAGCCCCTCCTTCCGGAGGTGGAAACTGAGGCGTGGGGAGGGCACAGGCGCACAGGCTGCCTGGCTGTCAGGGGCGGAGCCGGGACTCGACCCTGCGGCGCTCGGGGGTGGGTCCTCGGCCGGCCGTCCCGAGGGAGTGCGGCCTGAGTGTGCTGTGCCGCAGGTCATCCCCAGCACCGAGGACAGCCAGCATCTCTTCCGGATCCTGGCCAACGGCTCCATCGTGCTCAACGGCAGCCTCAGCTACAACAACAAGAGCGCCTTCTACCAGCTGGAGCTGGCGGCCTGCGTGCGTGGGGGCGCCGGCCGGCCGGCAGGGTCCCGGGGCACGGGAGGCTGGGCGGCCGCCTCCACGTGGGTCT
>NW_007057639.1:37533-38594 GCF_000164805.1 Carlito syrichta | reverse complement strand
GGGCCGGGCCAGGGCTGCTCCCGGGCCTCGGTGACAGCCGGTTCCGCCCCCAGACTCCACAAGGCCCGGCTGGTTTGACATCGGGGCGGACGGGGTGATCAGGGTCAGCGGCTCCCTGGACCGCGAGCTGCTGCTGGCCGAGGACGAGGAGGTGCAGCTGCAGGTCACGGTGAGCAGCGCCACGCCCCCGGCCGATCTGACGTCTGACCTCTCTCCAAGGCCGGCCCTCTGACCTCTGCCCCCCGCCTCAGGCCACCGAGACCAACCCCAACATCTACGGCCAGGAGGCCAAGGTGAGCATCTGGGTGACGCTGAGGGTGACGGACGTCAACGACCACGTTCCCGAGTTCTACAACTGCAGCCTCCCAGCCTGCGCCTTCACGCCGCAAGAGGCCCAGGACGCCTTCACGGGCTCCGTGGACGAGCACGCCTCCCCACGCATTCCCGTGGACGGCCTCACCATGGTGGCCTACGACCCGGACAAGGCAGGTGGGGCGCGGGGGCGGGAGCGTGAGGACGGGGGCGTCGGGAGGGACGCGGGGCTGTGAGTCGTGGCGGGTTCACGCAGAGCGTGGCGGTGAATGCCGGGCATGGTCGGGGCTCTTTGCATACGCGTGGACGTGCGCCGGGGCGAGGTGTCGTGTCCAGGCCATGCCGTGGGGTGGATGGGAAGGCAGAGCCGAGCGGAGGCTGGGCGGACGTGGGAGGGTGTTGAGCGGAACGCCGTGTCTGGCGGCGCCGGGGACCTCGCTGTGCCAGGGGCCTGGCGAGGGCGCGGCACATCGGGCACCAGCCACGCGGGGTAGCCTTGGACATCGGGGAGGCTGAGCCCTGCGGGGCACAGAGCTGTCCGGCCAGTGCTCGGGAAAGGCCACTGTCGTGGAGGTGACCTTGGTGGAGGGTGACGCCAGTGGCCCTGGGGGACGGACGGCTGTGGCTGGCATTCAGCGGCACCAGGTCAGGCTGTGGGGTGGGAAGTGTCCCTGGGGGATGGTGCTGGGGCAGGAGGCCGATGGCACTGAGTGGGGGTGGCCCGTGCTGAGGGTGGCGCTGGCCCTCGG
>NW_007057639.1:36219-36873 GCF_000164805.1 Carlito syrichta | reverse complement strand
TGTTGCCACGGTGACCATCTACCTCAGGGACGTCAACGACCACAGGCCCACCTTCGCCCAGAGCGTGTACGTCCTCACGGTGCCCGAGCACAGCGAGACCGGCTACGTGGTCACCAGCAGCATCCATGTGGGTGACGGGGACCGGCGGGCGAGACCGGGGGCCCCTGGGGAGGGGCGGCTGGGGACCGCGGCCTGGGCTGAGACCCCACAGCGTCCGAGGTCTCTGGGCCCCAGCTGCAGGTGTGCTCATGCGATGAGATGGCTATGTGTCATAACGGGTGTTCTCTGTGTGTGTGTGTGTGTGTGTGAGTCTGTGTGGCTTGGCCTTCCTTCTCTGTGTCCGGAAGCACGATTGCCTGTCCTCAGCGGGGCCACGGGTGGCGGTTTTTGCGTGGGCGTCACTCAGGGTGCCGCCATCTCTGTCTCACAGGCCGCAGACCCCGACACGGGAGCGTGGGGTCGCATCACCTACAGCCTGCTTCCGGGAAACGGGTAAGGGCTGGGGTGCGCCATGGATGCTGGGGGGGGCGGTACAGGGCACTGGGCTGCATTTCTTTTCTTTTCTTTTTTTTTTGAGTTGGAGTCTCACTCGGTCGCCCAGACTGGAGGGCAGTGGCCGCTCCCGGCCACCGTAGCCTCGACCTGCTGGGCTCC
>NW_007057639.1:28502-35996 GCF_000164805.1 Carlito syrichta | reverse complement strand
CTCAGCCTCCCAAAGGCGCGGGATGACAGGCTGAGCCACCGAGCCCGGCTTGCATTTCTTTTTTGTTTGTTTGTTTGTTTTTGTTCTGAGTCAGAGTCTGTCTCTGTCGCCCAGACTGGAGGGCAGTGGCATGCTCATGGCCACCGCAGCCTCAGTCTGCTGGGCTCCAGCAATCCTTCCACCTCAGCCTTTCGAGTAGCTGGAACCACAGGTGCACGCCACCACGCCTGGCTAATTTTTTGATTTATCGTAGAGACGACGTCTCGCTGAGTTGCCCAGGCTGGTCTTGAACCCCTGGGCTCAGGCAGTCCTCTCCCCAAAGTGCTGGGATGACCAGCGTGAGCCACCCTGCCTGGCTTGGGCTGCATTCCAGTTCCAGGGAAACGTGGCTTACCTCTTTCAGATTAAGTGCGTTCTGAGCGTCACAGGAGCGGTCCTGATGTGTGTCATCATGGGTCTAAAGTGCCCGCCTCATGGGCGGCCTCGCATCATTGGCCGACTCCGGCCCCCCGAGCAGGGCCGATCTCTTCCAGGTGGACCCGGTCTCGGGGACGGTGACGGTGAGGAATGGCGACCTGCTGGACCGCGAGGTGCAAGCGGTGTACCACCTGACGCTGCAAGCCACGGACGGCGGGAACCTGTCCTCCTCCACCACGCTGCAGGTGCACCTGCTGGACATCAACGACAACAGGCCCGTGGTCAGCGGCTCCTACAATGTCTTCGTCCGGGAGGAGGAAGGCAACGTCTCAGTGACCATCCAGGTGGGGCCGGCCCGGAGCCGGGGGTGGGGCGGGGGCGGGGCTGGACGAGGGGCCCGGCCTGGCTCTGTGGTCCTGCTGGCCCTGGGTGCGATCTGGGCTCTGCTGTGCAGCTCTGGGAAAGTTACTCGGTGTCTCTGGGCCTCTGCTTCCACTTTGAAAAATGAAGGCAAATATAGCCTTCGTCTCGGGGCCCCGGGGAGTAAATGAGATGACAGATGTGGAGATTTCACACAAGGCCCGGCACAGGGCAGACCCCCAAAACGTGCTCTTTTTTTACTGTAGAGATGAGGTCTTGCCAAGTTGTCCAGGCTGGGCTCGAACCCCTGGGCTCAGGCAATCCTCTCGCCTTGGCCTCCCAAAGTGCTGGGATGACAGGCGTGAGCCACCGCGCCCGACAAGGATGGCGTTGTTAAAGGCGTAAAGGTCAAGGTAGAAGCCAGAGCCGCACAGGGCCAGCAGCGGGTGGTGAATTCTTTTCTGAGCTCTGTAACTGCCAAGGCAAAATGGAATGTGAGACCAGTGGCCGAGCTGGTGCTGTGGTGTGCACCTGTTGTCCCAGCTACTCGGGAGGCTGAACTGCTTGAGTCCGGGAGTTTGAGGCCAGCCTGGGCAGCCTAGTGAGACTCCATCTCGGGAAAGAGAGAGAGAGGCTGGGCGTGGTAGCTCATGCCTGGTGTCCCAGCACTCCAGAGGCTGGCAGGAGGATCACTTGAGCCCAGGGCGTCGAGGCTGCTGTGAGCTGTGATTGCACCAGGGCACTAGGCCCTGGGCAACATAGCCAGATCTTGCCTCTACCACAATTAAGAAACTAACCGGGCATGGTGGTGCATGACCGATACTTCCACCTACTTGGGAGGCTGAGGTGGGAGGATCGCCCGAGCCCAGGAGGTCGAGGCTACAGCGAGCTATGACGGTGCCGCCGCACTCCGGCCTGGGCGATGGAGCGAGTGGGCCAGCACCGGGAGGCAGGCTCAGGCCGCAGGGTCGGGGTGGGGTGCCCGGGGCAGGTGGCCCATCCCTGTTCATTGCCAGGCCCACGACGGGGACGAGCCCGGCACCAACAACAGCCGTCTGGTCTTCCGCCTGCTCCCGGGCCCCTACAGCCGCAACTTCTCGGTGGACCCCGACTCGGGGCTCCTCAGAAACCTGGGGCCCCTGGACCGAGAGGCCATCGATCCCTCCCTGGACGGCCGCATCGTGCTGACCGTGCTCGTGTCTGACTGCGGTGTGCCGGCCCTCAGCACCGAGGTCAATGTCACCATCACTGTGGAGGTAAGGCCGGGCTCGGGCGGGGCCGGGTGGGCCCGACGGATCGTGGGTCCCAGGCTGGCCAGCCCGCCCCTCTCCGCTTCGGTGCCATTTCTGCCCTCTGCGAGACGGCGGGTCGGCGAGTGCCGCTGTCTGCCTGCCTGCCTGGGTCCCGGCCCGGCCACTTGCTGTGGGGCCCCGGGCAATCGCTCAGCCTCCTGGGACCCTCAGACGCCTCATCTGTAAAATGGGGATTAAAGCAACATAAAGAAGCAGGGCCGGGCGTGGTGGCTCACGCCTGTCGTCCCAGCACTTTAGGAGGCCGAGGTGGGAGGATGGCTTGAGTCTGGGAGTTCAAGACCAGCCTGGGCAACACAGCAAGACCCTATCTCTGCAGAAAACCGCAAGCATTAGCCAGGTGTGGGTGGTGGTATGCACCTGTAGTTTCAGTTGCTTGGGAGGCGGAGGCAGGAGGATTGCAGGAGCCCAGGAATTAAGCCTGCAGTGAGCTATGATTGCACCACTGCGCTCCAGCTCAGGCCACGGGGCGAGACCCTGTCTCAAAACACCAACAGCAACAGCAGCAAAAAAGCAAAGATGAAGTGGGTTCGTTCGGGCAACGCGCTTCAAGCGTGCCTGTCCCGCGGAAGGCATTGGTGAATGCCAGCTCTCGTTGTTGTCCACCAATTCCCACCTGTCTCCCCGCCACCTTCTGAAGGCAAGAGCAGGGTGACAGCAGCACTGATCGTGGCGACGGCACACCCAGCCCCGTGAGGCAGGGATGGTTGTCACCATTTTACCCACCAAGGCTCTGAGGCACAGAGAGGTTCAGTGCCTGGGCTGGGGTCTCAGAATGGGGTGGGGAGCCCAGTAGGTTGGGTTCCAAGGTGGCCACCAGCCCTGGCCACCTTCCTCTGGAAAAGTACTGCAACAAATGTGCACCTCTACCATATCCGTGATGTGTATGGCACCCAGGGGTTGTGCAATGCACAGCCTGCGCCACTGCACACGGCAGCCCTGTGGTCCACTGGGTGGGGAGGCGCCTCTTTCCTACAAGGCTCTGAGAGTGAGGCCTCAGGGAAAAATGGAGAAACAGAAGTGGAATTAGGACTCTGGCTGTCCCTGGGGGAAGGCGTGGCGACAAAACAGGCAGAAAGCAGGACGGCGTTTCCTACCCCCCTGGAAGCAGGCCTCACAGCAACCCTGTGAATGGGGACGGCCACCCCATTTTGCAGACGAGGACGTGGAGGCCCAGCGTGGGCAAGGTCACACGAGGCAGTGGCACAGCGGGATTGGACCCGGAGCCAGGCTCGGCCACCCTGTGGCTAAGAGAACCCGAGGGCACAGCTGACTGGTCACGTGCGTGGGGCCAGGGCCACCGTCCTTGGGAAGTCGCCGTCAGGAGAGACATCTAGTTAAGGGGGAGAGTTTTGTCACCCCCCATGTCCGTGTCAGGGCCATGCAGAAAAGCAGACATGGGGTCACCAGCCTGCGAGCCGACGGGGAAGGGCCGGGTGCCCAGGGTATTCCCCCAGGCACACGCCAGTGCAGAGGACGGTGTGGCCGCTAGACTGTGAGAGCGGTTGCAGCGCTCAGCTCGGCCCCTGGGCCAGGTCTGGGGGGTGGGGACTGGAAACAGCCAGGTCCCAGGGCAGGACCAGCGCCACCCAAGCACAGAGCTGGCGTCGAGAGGTCAGTCGAGTACAGAGGGCTGGGAGGAGGGCAGGGGTGAGGGTGGCATGGGCCGTGGGTATTGGGCCAGACAGGGACACAGATGGGGACCCGGGACCACGGGCCCGGAGCAGCCCTGGGCCATGGTCAGAGAAGCAGGAAGCAGCTACCAGTTCCCTCACCAGGGAAGTGGGTGTTGCCTTCCAAGGCCCGTGTCTTGGGTCAGGAGGGTTTCTCAGACTGGCTCTGGAGAGGGCGACCCCGGGGAGAGAGAGTCTCGGGGAGTCAGACTTGCCTCTGCCCACAGGACATCAACGACAACCTGCCCGTTTTCAGTGAGTCCATCTACCGCTTCGAGGTGAAAGAGAGGGACCCAGGTACATCCCCCTGGGCCAGGCTGGGCCCGGGCCAGGGAGGCCCCAAGAGAGGTGAGGGCCGAGGGGCTTCCGTGGTCGGGCGGAGCGTTCCCCCAGCTCCACTCTCGTCCACAGGCGTGCTGGTGGGCGTGGTGGCAGCCTGGGACGCGGACCAGACGGAAGCCAACAATCGTATCAGCTTCAGCCTGTCGGGGAGCGGCTCCCACCACTTTGTGCTCCAGGGCCAGGTGCTGGAGTCTGGGTGGGCGGAGGGCTGCCTCTGGCTGCCCCCAGAGGTGAGCCTGGACTACGAGACCCAGGCCTTCTTCAACCTGACCGTGAGTGCTGAGAACCCGGGCGCCCAGGTGGACAAGGCCACGGCGGAAGTCCACGTGGTCGTGGAGGACATCAACGACGAGCCCCCCACGCTGGTTGCGGCCTCGCTGCGGGGCATCCGAGTGGCCGAGAACGGCACGCAGAGCGGCCGGGTGGCCCAGGTGACCGCCCAGGACAAGGACCGCAGCGCCCAGCTGGAGATCGAGCTCGTGCACGTCTTCTGCAGCAAGGCCGGGGCTGACGTGGGCGGCCTGTGCCGGGGCTGGTTCTCCGTGGCCGCCAATGGTTCCGTGTACATCAGTCAGAGCAAGGCCATCGACTTCGAGACCTGTGACCTGGTCACGCTGGTTGTGCAGGCCTGTGATCGTGCCACGGACCCCGGCTTCCAGGCCTGCAGCAGTAACGGTGAGGCGGCCTGGCCTGCTGGGTTTGGTGGGCTTCAGCTCACAGGGCCGTGGGGGAGCGCCCTGGGTGGACACGCAAAGTCTGGGTTCGGATCCTGGTCCCGGCCCTTCCCAGCTGTGACACAAGGGAGGTCTCAACCTCTCTGAGAGCCTGTCTCCCCATCTGGGCCACGGAGTTGGGTCGCGGGTGGTCTGTGGCGATCAGACAAGAACACTCGTGTCAAGTGTCAGCACAGTGCTCGGCGAACAGGAGTGCCTACTTAATGCTGTTATTTTGCAAGGTGGTGTGAAGGAGGGAGCACACTTCAGAGCCAGACGTGTGTGTGTGTGTGTGTGTGTGTGTGTGTGTGTGTGTGTGTGTGTGCCCCAATTCTGACACCAAATACGACGAAGCCCACGTTAGCAGCTAGGGTCCGTGGGAGTCCTTACGACAGCCAAGAAAGATGCCAGGCACCTCGTGAACGTGTCCTTGTCTCACTTCCACACGACCTGTGAGGCAGGCGGTTCCTATCCAGTTTCACAGATGAGAAGAAATGGAGGCGCACTCGAGTGTTTAAACTATCCGCTTTGGCCGGGCATGGTGGCTCACGTCTAATCTCAGCGCTTTGAGAGGCCAAGGAGGGAGGATTGCTTGAGCCTAGGAGTTGGAGACCACTCTGGGCAACATAGCAAGACCTTGTTTCTATCTAAAAAAATGAGCAGGGTCTGGTGGTGTGTGCCTATAGCCCAGCAACTCGGGGGGCTGAGGTGGGAGGATGCCTGAGCCCAGGAGGTCGGGGCTGCAGTGAGCCACGATCGTGCCATTGCACTCCAGCCTGGAAGACAGGGCGAGACTCCGGTTCTAAATAACTAAATACATAAGTAACAAATAAGCCGGGCTCGGTGGCTCAGCCTGTGATCTCGCGCCTTTGGGAGGCTGAGGTGAGTGGATTGCCTGAGCCCGCGGGTTCGAGACCTGCCTGGGCAGCAAGACCTCATCTCTACATCAAAAAAAAAAAAAAAATCAGCCGGGCATGGTAGCGCCTGCCTGTAATTCCAGCTACTCGGAGGGCTGAGGCGGAAGGATCGCCGGAGCCCAACAGGTCGAGGCTGCGTTGGCCGGGAGTGACCACTGCACTCCAGTCTGGGCGACAGAATGAGACTCCAACTCAAAAAAAAAAAAAGAAACAGCTGGCTTACACACAAAGTGCCTGTCTAATGGCAGGGCCAAGTGGGATCTGCCTAGGTTGGGTCCCGTCCTGGTCCACCACCCTTGCTGTGTGACTCCGAGGAGCTGCTTACCCTCTCTGAGGTCTGGGGGTGATACTCCCACCCACTAGGGCCAGAGATGGGTGTGCCTTTCGGGTCCGGAGCAGGGGCGGGTCTGTGGCCGGGCAGTGTGCGTGAGATAGCCTGCAGGGAGCACGGCAGAGGCCCAGGCTCTCTGGGTCCCGTCTCCCCAGGCAGCTAGCTGGTCCCGTCCCCCAGGTAGCCTCCCCATCACCATCGAGGACGTGAACGACAACGCCCCCTATTTTCTGCCCCAGAACCAGACTTTCGGTAAGCGGCACATGGCTGACTCTCAGCCCTACCTTGCTTCATGGGGTCCTCCTTGGGCGATAACCCCGAGAGGCCCGCCTCAGGCCCCGGGGAGGGGGGCTTAGCGGGGCAGGGAGGCCTCTAATCCTGCCTCCTCCCAGGGTAGGGTTGAGGGGAGCCCTGAGTTTTCATTTCTGCTCTGCTCCACCTGATACCTGGCCCCGGGCCTCAGCTTTCCCGTCTGTGCAGTGGGAGGCAGACGACTTGCTGGCTGCTGGCCGGTGGTGGCTGTGAGGGGCTGTCTCTTGGTAGAGAGGTTCAGGACAGCTCTGGGGGGATGAGCCTGGGGCTGGGCGTGTGGCCAGCCCCAGCCAGCCGGGCCGGGCCCTCACTTTGCGACCCCTTTCCCCTCCGTACCTGCAGTGATCATCCCAGAACTTGTGCTACCCAACCAGCAGGTGGCTTCTGTCCAGGTAAGTCCTTGGACAGCCTTTCTCAGTCCTGTCAGTCTCAGGGGATGCAGGGCTACGGCCTTTCAGTTGCCCCTGCAAATTTTTTTTTTTTTTGAGTCAGGATGTCACTCTGTCACCCTGGCTGGAGTTCAGTGGCACAATCCCGGCTCACTGCAGCCTCGACCTGCTGGGCTCAGCCTCCCAGGTGGCTGGAGCTACAGGTGCCACCCCGCCTGGCTAATTTTTTGATTTTTGGGGGAAGAGATGAGGTCTTATTATGTTGCCCAGGCTGGCCTCAAACTCCTAGGCTCAAGCCATCCTCCTGTCTTGGCCTTTCAAAGTGCTGAGATTACACGTGTGAGCCACTGCGCCTGGACCCCCCAAAACATGTTAACACTAGAAAGAAAGGGTACTTGACTCGACATAAAAAAGAAACCCCAGGATGGCAGCAGACACCTGCCAGATTGATAGACTCAAGCTTTGCTAATTGTAGATTTAGTACCCATAAATATTTAATGGCCATAAATTCCATGTGTAGCCTAGATTTTCCTTTCTACACCAGAACTCTTGAGTATTACAGAGAACCCATTGCCACGTGTAAATTAAATGAGTTCCTTGTAAATGATTTCCAGAGCAAAATCATAAAAATGCTTTCCATTTCTCTTTTTTTTTTTGAGTTGGAGTCTCACTCGGTCACCCAGACTGGAGTGCAGTGGCCGCTCCTGGCCACCGCAGCCTCAACCTGCTG
>NW_007057639.1:25441-28383 GCF_000164805.1 Carlito syrichta | reverse complement strand
AGGCGGGTCTCGAACCCGTGGGCTCAGGCAATCCACTCACCTCAGCCTCCCAAAGGTGCGGGATTACAGACTGAGCCACTGAGCCCGGCTTGAGCCACGGAGCCTGGCTTGAGCCACCGAGCCTGGCTTCCATTTCTTACAGTGTTGGAGGTGGGCGTGTTTATTCGGGGGTGGTGCTCATGCCCTGTGGGGTGAGGCCTGGCTGGGCCTCTTACTGACCTGGAGAGCTGCCTTGTTCCTCTGAGACTCAGTTTCGCTCCCCAACGAGAAGCTGGCAGTTCCCAGCAGGCGGTGTCTGGGCGTCACTCCCTGTGCCGCGGGAATGGCAGGGTTGGGAGATGGATGGGGCTGCCCTTCCTGCCTTACTGTTGAGTGGATTCTTAGGACAAGGTCTCTCAGAGCATCAGTTTCCTCTGGTAAAAAGGGGATATTGGTCAGGTGAGGTGGCTTATGCTTGTAATCCCAGCACTTTGGGAGGCCAAAGCGGGAGGGTCGCTTGAGCCCAGGAATTGGAGACCAGCCTGGGCAACACAGCAAGACCATGTATCTACCAAAAAAAAAACAAAAAAAAAACAAAAATTAGCCAGGTGTGATGGTGCATGCCTGTAGTCCCAGCTACTCAGGAGGCTGAGGCAGGAGGATTGCCTGAGCCCGGAAGTTCGAGGTTGCAGTGAGCCATGAGCGTGTCATTGCACTCCAGCCTGGGGGACAGAGTGGGCTCTGACTCAGAAAAAAAATGGGGATAGTTATTCTTTCACGCCCCAAAGCAGTCAGTTCCCCGATCTTCGGCCCGCTGCACCCTGTGTCATGAGTCTAGCCGTGGCTTTGAACTATTTTCTTTCTTTCTTTCTTTGTTGAGTTGGAGTCTCACTCTGTCACCCAGGCTGGAGTGCAGTGGCATGCTCATGGCCACCGCAGCCTTGATCTGCTGGGCTCAGGCCGTCCTTCCGCCTCAGCCTTCCAAGCAGCTGGAACTACAGGCGTGTGCTACCACCCCAGCTAAGTTTTTGGTATATTGTAGAGACGAGGTCTTGCCATGTTGCCCGGGCGGGTCTCGAACCCACGGGCTCAGGCAATCCTCTCGCCTCCGCCTCCCAAAGTGCTGGGATGACGGGCTTGAGCCACCACGCCCCGCCCAACGGTTTTCTTTAAACAGACTCCTTTTTGAAACACAGACACCCACGCTGGTGTCATCTTGAACAGCAATGTCGGTGGACTCAGGGCTGGGGGTGGGTTGTTTCTCTCGAGGAGGAACGCAGACACACACGTTTGTGCCCCTCCTCCACTCGCTCCGTGGCCCATGAGGAGTCGCGGCCACGAATTAGCAAGCGCCGGATGGAGGGCGCTCAGGGGAGGTCCCGGCGTGTGCCAGTTGGGGGCGTCGGGGCAGGAAGGCAGGACCGCCACGTGGGAGGGACTTGGGCAGTGGCCAGGTGAGAGCCGGGGGACGGCAGGGACTGGTCCACTTCTGGATGTGGGAAGCAGCACACTGTTTTCCCAAAGCAGGTGCCCACCTGGGGCAGCCTGGCGACGGCGGAGAGTCACTGGGGCCCGGCCTCCTGGCCTCCTCACCCTGCTGGGGGGGGTCTCTGGCCTGGCCCTGCCCCCAGTGTCATCCTCTCTTGTCCCCAGGCCAGAGACGACGACTCCGGGAAGAATGGCCTCGTGGTGTTCTCCATCCTCCAAGTGGACTTCATCTCCAAGGACGGGGCCACCCGCCCTTTCCAGGGCTTCTTCCGGGTCTCCACGTCCTCGGAGGCTGGCGTGTTCACCGGCAGCATCGAGTAACCGCGCAGCTCCTGGACGGAGGGTGGTGGGCGGGGCCCAGGGGGCGGGGAGGCGGTGAGCCCCCGGCCCGGGAGGTGTCCGGGGCTCTGGAGGGCC
The DNA here is from genome assembly GCF_000164805.1 of Carlito syrichta. Lineage (NCBI taxonomy): Eukaryota > Metazoa > Chordata > Mammalia > Primates > Tarsiidae > Carlito > Carlito syrichta. The sequence goes on along the minus strand of NW_007057639.1, from coordinate 26,499 downwards.
CAGCAGGGGCTCCCAGATGGAGCTGTGCCCTCCACCGTCCACAGGCTGGTGACCAGCCTGGATTCCACGCTCCAAGGCACCTACCAAGTGACGGTCCGAGCCCAGGACACACCTTCCGTGGGTCCCAGCCTGGAAGCCCAGACCACCCTGAACGTAAGTGCCGGCCGGTCCGCCACTCCCCGCACCCTCTGCCGGCTGCGGTCCCGCCTGCCTGACTTCCCACGCCCCCCTCCCCAGCTCTTCACCGTGGACCAGAGTTACCGCGTCCGGCTGCAGTTCTCCACGCCCAAGGAGGCGGTGGGCGCCGACACCGAGGACATCAAGGCGTAGGTCTGGGGAGCCCGGGAGGGGCTGTGGGGAGGATGGGTGGGGGAGCCCGGTCCCTGACCAAGCCTGGATGGAATGTCTCTCAACCCTGTCCCACTCCAGTCTTGACCTTCCCCTGTGTCTGTACCGGCCCCACCTTTCTGCATGTCCCCAGAAGCCCACGCCCAGCCAAGGACATTGGGAGGCCTGGACAGGGCTGCCACAGACAGCTGTAAAGGCTGTGCACCGCACAAGTGCACTCTGCTTGCTAAGCTATAAACCCAGCCCCAGAGGAAGGGATTTCCTTTTCTAATTTGCACAGAGGTGCTGCCGTTTCAGTCAATAGAGCTGTCCAAGGAGGTGCCCCTTTCTCGTTCACACAATTCCTCATTGAATTGGCGCAGTTCTGGCCACAGGCCCAGGCTAAGGCCCCTGCCCCAGGCCTCTGTGACACCCGCCCCCTTTGCAGGGCTCTTGTCCAGGCAACCAGGACTACCGTCTACATTGTGGACATTCAGGACATAGACTCCACGGCTCGGTGAATGCTCACAGCTCCGGGGTTTGGGGTGAGGGGGAGAAGCCGCGGGGGGAGGCTGTGGGTGCCTGGGCTGCTGACTGTTCAACCCCACCCTGCTCCAGGGCCCGAGCCCACTCCTATCTCGATGCCTACTTTGTCTTTGCCAATGGGTCAGCCCTGACACTTAACCAGCTGAGTCTGTGAGTGGGGCTGCCCTCGGGGTGGGCAGAGGGCG
>NW_007057639.1:24952-25159 GCF_000164805.1 Carlito syrichta | reverse complement strand
TGATGTGCCGTGGGCGGAGCTCCAGACCTGGACGGGGCTCCCACTGGTGGGCGGGGCTCTGGGCACTGAATCGGGCTATGAGCAGTGGGCGTGGTGGTGGGCTGTGGGTGGTGCTCCAGGCAGTGGCGGGGTGATGAGTCGCGGGCCGAGCTCTGGGCAGTGGGCGGGGCTCCCGCTGGTGGGCGGGGTTCCGGGCCGTGAGTAAAG
>NW_007057639.1:20451-24421 GCF_000164805.1 Carlito syrichta | reverse complement strand
GGCGGGGTTCTGGGCAGTGAATAAAGCTACCAGCCGCGGGCGGGATGATTAGCTGTGGGCCGGTCTCCAGGCAGTGGGCGGGGAACCCAGTGGTGGGCGGGGCTCTGGCCACTGAATAGAGCTAGGCGCAGTGGGCGGGGCGATGAGCTGCGGGCGGGGCAGTGGGCGGGGCTCCCACGAGTGGGCGGGGTTCTGGGCAGTGAATAAAGCTACCAGCCGCGGGCGGGATGATTAGCTGTGGGCTGGGCTCCAGGCAGTGGGCAGGGTGATAGGCTGTGGGTGGAGCTCCGGGCAGTGGGCGGGGCTCCAGACAGCGGGCGGGGGGATAGGCTGTGGGCCGGCTTCAGGCAGTGAATAAGGCTACAAGCAGCGGGCTGGGACATGGGCTGTGGGCTGGGCTCCAGGCAGTGGGCAGGCCTCCAGGCTTAGGCGGGGCCTCAGGCAATGGCCCGTGGACTGGAGACTGGTGGGGCAACCCCACGGCCTCCCTCACACTCCTCTTTCTCTAGGGCTCCCAGGAGAGCCAGGAGTCAGACCTGCCGAATCTGCTCGTCAGCGTCATCGTAGGACTGGGAGTGGCTTTGCTGCTCGTCCTAGTGATCATGACCTTGGCCCTCGTGTGTGTGCGCAAGAGGTGCTGCCCTCATTGCCTCTGGTCTCCAACCCTCTCTCTCTCCCACCGCCAAGACCTTGGGTTTAGGCATCAGGTAGAGGTGTATTCAAGCCCCAGTGACCCGTGATGAGATCTTGGCGAATCACCTCCTCTCCCCGAGCCTCAGTGTCCTCATCTGCAGAATGGGCGTGATGTTAGGTTCCTCAGTGCATGCAAGGAAATAGCTGCCTCTCACACCCAGCAAGCTGTCTGGCATGTACTATGCATTTAGCAGACGCTGCATTTCCAGCATGTTTAGAGGCAGCAGCAGTATCTCGGTGTGATTTCAAGCCCGGCCACCGGCTGGCTGTGTGGCCTGTGGCAAATCACTGCTTTCTCTGGCCCTTACTTCCAACCTCTGTAAAAAAGAGCTAACACGCTCACCTGCCAGGATCGCTGCGAAGCCACACACTCGGGGGCTCCACTGGGCCCACAGTGGGTGCACAGTGAAGGCGAGCCCCTCCCTCACCCCGTCCCCCACAGCTACCACCGGGAGCTTCGGGCTATGAAGGCCGCCAAGGAGGCCCGCAAGACAGCGGTGGGGGCGATGCCCTTGGCCCCTGCCATCCCAGGGACTAACATGTACAACACTGAGCGGTGAGCAGAGGTCTGAGGGAGGGTCAGAGACCTTGGGGTGGCTGAGGGCCGCGGCTACTTGACCGGGCTTTCTCTCCAGGGCCAACCCCATGTTGAACCTCCCCACCGAGGACCTGGGCTTGGGATACTTTTCCTCCCCCAGCGGCTTGGACTCTGGCAGGTGAGCTGTGCCCCTCATCGCCATAGATGGTGGTGGCAGCGGTGGTGACGGCGGTGACGGTGGTGGCGGCGGTGGTGGTGGTGGTGACAGGAGTGATTATGGTGGCAATAGTGGTGGTGATGGTAGTGATGATGGTGGTGACGGTGGTGCTGGCGGTGGCTCCTGGGCACAGGCAGGGAGGACCAAGTCTGCCAACAACCCGAGCCTCATCACCTCTCCCGCAGCCTCAACTCCCTGGATGACAATTCCGTGGATCTGGACGAGACCAGTCAGAAAATCAAGGCAAGTGTTGCTGCCTCGAGCTTCTGAGTCAGGGTCCTTCTCTGAAGGGGCGGGGCTTAAGACAGAGCTCCAGCGACCTGCTGTGGACATGGCAGCTTTGCCTTTCTGCGCCCGGCCCCAGGAAGCCCCATGGCTTTGGAATGGGGTCCATTTCCTGCTCCTCCACCGGGCCATTGTGTGACCCCTGGCGGATGACTTCTTGCCTCTGGCTGTCAGTCTTCTTACCTGTAAACAGGGCTCAGAGCAGCCACCACGCAGGGCCACAAGGGAAGGGTCTTCTTGCTGGAGCTGGTGGGCCCTGCTGGAGGCTGCCCCAGAGGGGAGTGGAGTCGGGGTCTCCCCGGTGAGGCTGAACCTGTAGGCTGGGGAGGGGCAGGGAGCACTGAGCGAAGAGTCTGGAGAGGGACGACGGACAGGTCACGACAGCCCCCAAAGCCAGAAAAGAGCCAGGCCCTTGTCCTTGTGCTGTACTTCCAAGCAGGGTGCTCTGGACCCCACCCACTCTCCAGCAGCAGAGAGTGGGTCTCAGGGTCTCGGGGCAGGCCAGGAGGTCATGGGGCCTTCTTGGGAGCCGCCTGCCCCCTCCTCTCCCTTGTCTGGCTGGGGGGCATGGGAGGGGTCTTTCCTTGGTGCCGTGACTTGTCCAAGAGCGCCCTACACGTTCGTGTGGCAGGTGTGAGTGACTGGAGAGCTTGCTCACCCCAACCTTTCCAAGTAACCAACTGGAAGCCGACACCCAGAGACAGGTGGTGACTTGTTCGAGGCCAGACAGCTAGCAGGACAGGGGCAGGCCAGAACCAGGTCTCCCGCCTCTGGGACAGGGTCACGTTACCTGGGGTGGCACTGTGTCTGCAGCCCCCCAGCTCGGGGTCTGTTGAAAGGGCTCTGCCCTCTGGGCCCCTCAGGGGTTCCACTGTTTACCAGGGATCAGAACAGCCCCAGTCTGGAAAAAGCCCTTGGAGTGCCCTGGGGGCTCTGGCCCTGTGGGAGTTTCTGAAGCAGAGCAGCTGAGCCTGGGGGCCTGGCCATCCCGCGAGAGGGCATGACTGTGCGTGCGCACGTATGTGAGGCATGTCGCATGAGGAGGAGGAAGAGGAAGGGCGGGATGTATGCCGTGATGGACCCGCCTGCAGGGTGGCATTCCTCTGAGGGTGGCAGAAAGTGACCTCAAATTCAACTTGGGCGGTATCCTACCATGGACAGGTTTTGGAACCAGCAAGGCTGGCGGTCTGTCCCCTTCCTGGTCAGGAGAGCTCTCCGAGCCTCAGTTTCCACATCTGCAGAACAGGGGACGTGGGTCCTCCCGCAGGGACCTTCTGTTCTGTGAGCAGCTGAGGTAGTGGACGCCCGGACGGCCCCATATGGTGCCTGCCGGGGGTGAGGGGGTGCCTTGGCACAGGACGCAGGGTCTGGTGTTATCCAGGACTGGGCAGAGCCCTGAACTGCCCTGGTGTTGGGGCAGGCAAAGTCAGAGGGGAACCCCAGGCCCACCCCTTCCTCCCGTCCGCACTCCCGATGGCCACAGCCGCCTAGGGACCCAGCCAGGGATCCACCGGTCGTGTGCTGGCAGGCCCTCACCCCGCCTTCCGGGCTGGGGGCAGGGCCTCATCTTCCCTCCTTCACACCTCCCCCCACTTCCCACCCCAGGAGAAGCCGCTGCACAGCCCACCGGAACCGGAGCCGGATCCAGAGCCCCTGAGCGTCGTCCTGGAGGAAAGCCAGGCGCACTCGGGTGGACAGCCGCAGGAGGGGCTGTCCTACCGCAACGCTGGCCTGGACGCCACAGAATTGTGACGGGTTCCCCTCGAAGAGGCCCGCCACACCCAAACGACACCTCCCCGGCCCCCAGAGATGATAATATATCTTGCTGCGCTGGCTTCTTCCGCTCTGGCCAATCACAGCAGACGGGCTGGGGAAAGATTTTATTACCAATGTCTACGGTGACAGTGTGTAGCCCAAAACTGTGGCTGGAGAGGTGGGGACGGGAACACCGGGTGGTCACGAAGGACTTGTGGGGCTCACAGCATGGGGGGACAAAGGGATGGGGAGGACAACTGTGGTGGCAGAAAGAGGTCAGTCCTGACCCGGATACCCAAGCCCAGCTGTCACCCAGGCTGCCGGGGGCTGAGGGCTTCCGTGAGCCTGCCTGCGGCCGCCAGGCCTGTCTGAGGGCCTCGGACCGTTCTGACTGTCCCTCTGCGGAGCCCCGGGGCCTTTCCCGCGCTGCCTGGGGCTGGGGGTTCGAACCGTGACCCAGTGGGGGAGGGGCGGGAGGCGGA
>NW_007057639.1:12867-20194 GCF_000164805.1 Carlito syrichta | reverse complement strand
TTGCCCGGAGTCTTGGCGACCCCTTCACCTCCAGGCGCGGAGTCAGCCTCTCTGGAGGGGACAGCGGCTGCCTTTCCCCGGCCCACAAGGCCCGCCGTGCCCGCAGCCGGGGGCCCAGCCTTCTCGGGGGCTGCGGGGCGCCCCTTTCCGGAGGCCACAGGACCTGCCTCCTCCGAGGAGGGGGGAGCCCCCTGCGTCACTGCCTCTGCTTTGACCGCAGGCGGGGGACCTGCCGTCCCCAGGGACTTGGGATCCCTTAGACCTGAGGACACAGCGTCAGTCTTTCTCGAAGATTCACGATGCTCTCTTTCAGAAGATGATGTTTTTCTGCTTCCCACGGGCATGGACTCCTCCCTCCTGGAGGACACTGAGTCCTCCTTTCCTGAGGCTACAGTTTCTGTCTTTCCGGCAGGGACACATTCTGCCTGCCCTAGAGACAAGGGCTCCGGCTGCCCAGAGGTTGCAGGGTCTGCCCTTCCCAAGGAAGCTGGGTCTGCCTTGCCTGAAGACATGGGAGGCTTCAAAGCTTCGAGGTCTGTCTTTCCTGAAGGCGTGGGCTCTGGACGGCTAGGAGACTCCAGGCACCCCTCTCCTGAGGAGGCAGCGCCCACCTCTCCCAGGAGCCGAGGGTGCTCTTCTGCAGAGGACACAGTTTCTACATTCCCCGCAGGTGCAGGCCCTGCCAGCCTCAAGCGAGTAGGATCCAGCCTTCCCGAAGCCCCAGGAGCCGCCACTGTTCCAGAGGATCCAGGCTCACTCCTGCCGGATGCCCCCGGAGTCAGCGTCCCCGGAGGCCCAGGCTCTGTCTTCCCCGCAGACACGGAAGCCGTGCTTTCCGAGGACGAAGGGTCTGCCTTCTCCAAGGGCATTGGGCCTCTCTTTCCTGCGGACACAAGCTCTGCCTTTCCCCGACATCCAGGACCTGCCTCTTCTGAGGACACAGGCTGCTCCTTCCCGGGGTGTCCGGGCGCCTCCTTCCTTGGGGACGCAGGGCCCACACGGCCTGAGGACACAGGCTCCGTCTTTCTCAGAGACCCAGGATTCTCCTTCCTTGGGGACACCGTATCCATGTTGCTGGAACACACAGGCTCTACCTTTTCCAAGGAGCCGAGCTCTTCCCTTCTCGGGGTCATGGGATCCATCCTTCCAGAGGCCATGGGATCTCCCTTTCCCAAGATCTCAGGCTTTGTCTTTCCTGCAAACACGGGCTCTGCCTTCCCCGAGAACCCAGAACCTTCCTTTCCTGTGGCAGCAGAGTCTGCCTGCTTGGAGGACTCGGAATCCACCTTCTCCGAGAGCACGGGATTTCTGTGCTCTGAGGACGTAGGCTTGGTTTTCACTGAGGACACAGGCTCTGGCTTCTCAGACAAGGTGGCTTCTGGTGTCCCTGAGATCGGAGCTTCACGTGCCCCCAGTGTCTCCTTGGACGCTGCCTCTTGGAGAGGGATGCGGATTGGGGAGGGGCAGGCCAAGCTCCCACCAGGGCCCTCGGGGTAGGAGGCCCCATCCACAGCCCCACTGGGGCTCCTGTGTCCCGAGTCCATGCCTGGGCTCTGGTCAAGGGTGTGCCCAGGGGGTGCAGGGCTGGCCTTCTGCTGGGAGGGGCAACAAGCTCTCATGGCCCGGCCCCCAGCCCCCAGGCTCCCATCCTGTGGGCAGCAGAGGGCAGTGGGCTGGGGTCCTCGGGGGCTGAGGTCCTTTGGGAGCAGCTGGAGCCAGGCTGGGTCCTCAGCACTGTCCATCTGTGCTCATGGCCACACGTGTGCCCAAGGGCTGCTGGCTGATTCTGAAACAGAGAGAGAGAGAGAGAGAGAGAGATTGAGATTAGACTCGGGAGATTGTGAGGAGGCAGCCTCCACCCGGGCCTCCTCTTCCTCACTGGCTGCTCTGCCCCTGTCTGATCCCTTCCTGTCCAGAGGGCCCGGACTAAAAAACATGAACCCGACAGGGTCACTGTCCGGCTTCATTCCTCCCAGTGGCCCTCGGGATAATGAAGACTTCTTAAAGTGACATTCGAGGACCTTCACAGCTTGGCTGTGTGGCCTGGCTTTTCAACGCCCCCTACCATCTCCCCTCCCTGGTCAGCCTCACCCCGTGCAACACACTACCCGGAGGTGTGCTTTGGTCCTCCAGGCCAGGGGCCGCCAACTCTGATGTCACAGGGGCCAGGTTGGTAGTGCAGTGAGGGAAGTGGGCTGGGTGCAAGATTTAAGGCCGACTAGCGAGTCCATGCTCCCTTGCGGGGTGACTGCCCCCTCAGCCACGCGCCCTGGAGAGCCGCACCCGGTGTCACCAGCCCTTTGGGTTTCTTTCTTTTTTTTTGAGTCAGAGTCTCACTCTGTCACCCAAGCTGGAGTGCAGTGGCACGCTCACGGCCACCACAGCCTTGACCTGCTGGGCTCTGGCGATCCTTTTGTCTCAGCCTTCCAAGGAGCTGGAACTACAGGCGCGCACCACTGTGCCTGGCTAATTTTTTGATTAACTGTAGAGACGAGGTCTTGCCATGTTGCCTAGGCTGGTCTCGAACCCCTGGGCTCAGGCAGTCCTCTCGCCTCTGCCTCCCAAAGTGCTGGGATGACAGGCCGAGCCACTGCACCCAGCCCCTTCTGGTTTCTCAAGAGGAATGGGAAACCCAGGCTTTCGTGCAAAATATGCTGATTAATTCAAGATTTTAAAGAAACCCAAAACACTCTGTAGGCCAAACAAAGCATGCCTGTAGGTCACCCGTGGATGTCTCTGCAGGCCCTGGGGTGCTGGGAGAGGAAAGGACGCAGTCAGAGGTGTGTGTTTCCAGAGGTGCCTCTGGGGTCATGTGGAGGCCAGGCAGAAGGAGGAGCGGGGTTGGCCAAGCCTCCAAGGAGGCTGGTGAGCTGTTCGTTCCATCTTTCATTCATTCAACACTTTATTCACGCACCGACCCCCTTCTCTGCAGCAGGCCCTGACGCTGAAACAGTCTAGACAGGAGGTGGCCCGGTGACGGTTCTGGGTGGCAGTTCAAGACAGAAGCCAGCGATCCAGAGGAGACTGACAGGTACCCACTGGCTTCCGTGGTCTCAGCAGGGGTGGCCCTCAGGGTCCTGGCGAGGGCGGGGGCTGCCGGGCAGTGGTCTTGGGGGGAACTCGGAGGGTTTCCACTTTGGACAAGCGGAGGGTGTGGTGTCTAGAAACTTCCAAGAGCAGGGTCTGGCAGGCAGCTAGATCCACGAGTGACTCTGCTCTGTGACTCACTTGGCAGCCCCAAAACTTGCTCTCGAGTCCCCCAAAACCTGCTCCAGAGCCATCTCCCCAGCGGACAGGCCCAAGGCTCCGAGGCACCCTTGCCGTCCACACCTCACGTCCCGTCGGCAGCAAAGAACCTTCCTTCAGCACAGACCCCAGGTCTGGTGTTACCCTAGGCTGAACCCCCCCCACACCCATCTCCCACCTGGATTATCTCTGCTTTTTCCTCCACCCCATTCATTCCTAACACAGCAACCAGAGGGATCTTAGTAGATCCCAAGGCAGGTCACGTCCTTCCTCTGCCGAGAGCCAGGCAGGGTCCCCCCACCTCGTGCAAAGTAAAAGACTCCCCAGAATGGCTCAGGAGACCCCACGTTTTCCACCTCCTGAGGCTCGTTCTCCCACGGCTCCCCCTCTGCCCTGCGATGCCTGGGCCACAACCAGCTGCCTCACTGAGCCTCGAGCACCTCCTGCCCCAGGGCCTTTGCACTGGCAACTCTCCTGCTAGTTGTCTGTGTCAAAGAGCCTCTCCCAGCCGGGCTCGGTGGCTCAGTCTGTAATCCCGCGTCTTTGGGAGGCTGAGGTGAGTGGATTGCCTGAGCCCGCGGGTTCGAGACCCGCCTGGGCAGCGAGACCTCATCTCTACAATAAATCAGAAAAATTAGCTGGGCGTGGGAACGTGCGCCTGTAGTTCCAGCTACTTGGAAGGCTGAGGCGGAAGGACCGCCGGAGCCCAGCAGGTTGAGGCTGCGGTGGCCGGAAGTGGCCACTGCACGCCGGTCTGGGCGATAGTGAGACTCCAACTCAAAAAAAAAAAAAGAGCCTCTCCCGACCCCGGCTGGCATTCTCCCCACCCGCCTGGCCCTGCTCGGTCTTTCTCCAAAGTGCCCGCCACCACAGGATACATCCCACGTATCTCCAGCTTCTGGTGTGTGGCTCTCGTTAGAATGCCAGCTCCAGGAGCAGGAGTTTTGCTGTGCTGCTGACCTGTCCCAGAGTCGAGAACGATGACGGCGCATGTTTGTTACACGAGTGACTGAATGATCTTTCTCAGATGTGGACCCAGCCGTGCCACTCGGGCTCAAAGCCCTCCTTGCTCTTGCTGGAAAAGTAAATGAGTTGTCACCTCCTTGGAAGGACATCAATCAATTTCTACCACATTTCAAGCCAGGTGCCACGGCTCATGCCTGTAATCCCAGCATTTTGAGAGGCAGCGGTAGGAGGACTGCTTGAGTCTAGGAGTTCGAGACCAGCCTAGGCAACAGAGCAAGACCTCGACTCTACGAAAAGTAGAAAAATTAGCCAGGTGTGTTGGCGCTCACCTGAAGTCCTAGCTACTCGGGAGGCTGAGGTGGGAGGATCGTCCGAGCCCAGGAGGTTGAGGCGGCAGTGAACTGTGATTGTGCCACTGCACTTCTGCCTGGGCAACAGAGTGAGACCCTGAATCAAAAACAATAACTTCTATCATATTTCAATGCGTAGGGCACCCGAACCAGCAAGCCCACCTCCAGGGAGGGGGCCGGAAACAGATGGATGGGGCCCTGGGGTCCTGAGAGCCCAGCGGGTGATGGGAAGAAGACTGGAGGTGGGTCTGTGACATGGAACACCATGTGGCTGCCAGGTGTGTGGCGTGCCGGGCCAGCATGGCTCTGGGGTCCCACGTGTGTAGCAAGGAAGGGGCAGACACAATTTGGGTGGGTTTGTCTAAAGCGACAGTTTCCACATGGAATCCTGTGACACTTTCAGCAGTGACTGCCTCTTGGAAGTAAGATCAGGGGCTGGAGGCAGGGGAGGCTTTTCTTTCTTTTTTTTTTTTTAGTTGGAGTCTCACTGTCACCCAGACTGGAGTGCAGTGGCTGCTCCCAGCCACCGCAGCCTCGACCTGCTGGGCTCCGGCGATTCTTCCGCCTCAGCCTTCCAAGTAGCTGGAACTAAAGGCGAGCGCTACCACGCCTGATTAATTTTTTTGATTTATTGTAGAGATGAGGTCTCGCCAAGTTGCCCAGGCGGGTCTCGGACCTGTGGGCTCAGGCAATCCACTCACCTCGGCCTCCCAAAGCGCTGGGATTACAGGCTGAGCCACTGAGCCCAGCTGAGGCTTTTCTTTGTGTGTCCCTCTGTGATGTTTGAATTTTGGTTATTTGTGCACACAGTTCTTTCTTTAAACAACAACAAAAAAAACGGGGTGGGGGGAGAAGCCTTAATGACGGCCTGTGACTTTTAGGGTCAAGGTCGGCTCTCGAATGTGCTTCTAAACCCTATGTACCTATTTACCTGTTGGGATTAATCTTTCATTACCTACTCCCATCTCCCACAGAATACAACCCCCCCATATTCTCTCCCATATCAGCCTCTACACACCCTTTGCTGCAGGGATCCTTCCTTCTCTCCTTCCCTGCCTGTCTCTGTCCATCTGAGTTGGTGTCACATTCTGTCCCCCAGGCTGGAGTGCAGTGACAGGATCATGGCTCACCGCAGCCTCAACTTCCTGGGCTCAGGCGATCCTCCCGCGTCAGCCTCCCGAGTAGTTGGGACTACAGGCATGTGCCACTACGCCCAGCTAACTTTTTGATTTCTCTGCAGAGACGAGGTCTCACTATGTTGCCCAGGCTGGTGTCGAACTTCTGAGCTCAAGCGATCCTCCCGCCTTGGCCTCCCAAGTTGTTGAGATTACAGGCGTGAACCACCACGCCCAGCCTGGGAGTGTTTTAAACAGGGAAGTGAGTGTGGTCCCTTCACAGGCAGGTCTCCTCATTTTCCGAGCAAAGTCGTAAACCTGGATATCTATTTAAAATGTGGCTCATTGGAAAACTATCACACAGGCCAAACAAAGCGCTTTGGTGAGTCAACTTTGACCCCTAGGTCACCTGCTTGCAGCCTCTGACCAGCCTGGTCCTCGGGCTCTGGAAAAGGATGTCATAGCCAGCATGACTGGGAGACAGGCAAGAGATAGGGCCCGGGGTCCAGAGAGGGCCGGGATCTGCTTGCCAGGCCTGCCTCGGTTTCTTCCTCTGGACAGTAGGATTCCGCAGCTGCCTAGCAGGTGTGCAGGGAGCTGAGGCTTTCCAGCTTTGCTGGAAGAAGTCAGCAAAGGCTGTAGGAGGGATTTTCTGGTCCTGGTTACCCTCATCTCGGCACTGGAAGCTCAGCCTCAGTGTCCCCAGACACCAGCCCCACCACCAATGCCTCCCCCCAGGTGTGGCTGGGCAGGAAATCAGGAGAGCTCACACCTGCCAGCCCTGTGACCTCAAGCAAGGACCTTCTCCGCCCTGGGGACTCCGGAGAAGCCAGCTCCTGTGTCACCAGAGCTGCTCCGAGAACTGAGAATGAGGGGTGTGCCTGACTCTGGGGCTTGGGGCCAGAGTGTGCAGGGAAGGCCTACTTTTATCTTCCCAGCATGTCAGAGCCCAGCTGTGCTCCTGGGAGGCAGCAGAGCCTGCAGCAGAGACAGAAGCCAGCAAACTCTGGCCCGCAGACATGTTTGTTTGACCCAGAGCATTAAACACATTTTCAAACCAATTCCGAAAAGGAATTACTGGTCGACATTTACAAATTCGGAGATTTCATATGCGAATCCAGCTTCCAGCTTCTCTTGGAAAACCAGAATTTGGCAGTCTGAGCATGCTTCCTGCCTGGCAGCCATCAGCGGAGCCGAGCGGGGACCGCCTCCTTAGGTGGGGTGTACTCTCCAATTAGCTGCAGTCCCTACCCTGCCCTGTGGTGTCCTGGACACTAAGGCTGGCTGTCTGCTGCCATCAATCACCGCGTTCGCAGTACCACTTTCCCGGGAGTCAGCTCCTCACGCACGTGACCCTCCTGGCCTGTGGCCACCTGAGTTCTGCCCCTTGACTTCGATGCCAGGAGAGGCAAGCGGTGACCCTGCACAAGTCCCTTCCTGTGTGCGGATCCCACACGCCTGCCAACGGGGTTGGATTCCTGCTTTCCAGAGGAAGAAGCGGAGGTTCTGAGGGGCAAGCATGGCCCAGCTGGCAATGTGTCCCTTTTGAAAGTGCCCCGAGCTGGGCTCGGTGGCTCAGCCTGTAATCCTGCGCCTTTGGGAGGCTGAGGTGAGCGGATCGCCTGAGCCCGCGGGTTCGAGACCCGCCTG